>NC_090371.1:9549600-9744600 GCF_036365525.1 Heterodontus francisci | reverse complement strand
GTGTGTGTGTGTGTGTGTGTGTGTTTGTGTTGTGTGTCAGTGTATGTGTGTTTGTGTGTTTGTGTTGTGTGTCAGTGTGTGTGTATTTCTGGATGTGTGTCAGTGTGTGTGTGTGTGTGTGTTTTTTTTTTAGATTAGAGATACAGCACTGAAACAGGCCCTTCGGCCCACCGAGTCTGTGCCGACCATCAACCACCCATTTATACTAATCCTACACTAATCCCATATTCCTACCAAACATCCCCACCTGTCCCTATATTGCCCTACCACCTACCTATACTAGTGACAATTTATAATGGCCAATTTACCTATCAACCTGCAAGTCTTTTGGCTTGTGGGAGGAAACCGGAGCACCCGGAGAAAACCCACGCAGACACAGGGAGAACTTGCAAACTCCACACAGACAGTACCCGGAATCGAACCCGGGTCCCTGGAGCTGTGAGGCTGCAGTGCTAACCACTGCGCCACTGTGTTGTGTGTCTGTGTGTGTGTATTTCTGGATATGTGTCAGTGTGTGTGTGTGTGTGTGTGTATGTGTGTTTGTGTTGTGTGTCTCTGTGTGTGTATGTGTGTTTGTGTTGTGTGTCAGTGTATGTGTGTTTGTGTGTTTGTGTTGTGTGTCAGTGTGTGTGTATTTTTGGATGTGTGTCAGTGTATGTGTGTTTGTGTGTTTGTGTTGTGTGTCAGTGTATGTGTGTTTGTGTGTTTGTGTTGTGTGTCAGTGTGTGTGTATTTCTGGATGTGTGTCAGTGTGTGTGTGTCAGTGTGTGTGTGTGTGTGTTTGTGTTGTGTGTCAGTATGTGTGTATTTCTGGATGTGTGTCAGTGTGTGTGTGTGTGTGTGTGTTTGTGTTGTGTGTCAGTGTGTGTGTGTATGTGTGTTTGTGTTGTGTGTCAGTATGTGTGTATTTCTGGATATGTGTCAGTGTGTGTGTGTTTGTGTGTTTGTGTTGTGTGTCAGTGTATGTGTGTTTGTGTGTTTGTGTTGTGTGTCAGTGCGTGTGTGTATGTGTGTTTGTGTGTTTGTGTTGTGTGTCAGTGTGTGTGTATTTCTGGATGTGTGTCAGTGTGTGTGTGTATGTGTGTGTGTTTGTGTTGTGTGTCAGTGTATGTGTGTTTGTGTTGTGTGTCAGTATGTGTGTATTTCTGGATGTGTGTCAGTGTGTGTGTGTGTGTGTGTGTTTGTGTTGTGTGTCAGTATGTGTGTATTTCTGGATGTGTGTCAGTGTGTGTGTGTGTGTGTGTGTTTGTGTTGTGTGTCAGTGTGTGTGTGTATGTGTGTTTGTGTTGTGTGTCAGTATGTGTGTATTTCTGGATATGTGTCAGTGTGTGTGTGTGTGTGTGTGTGTTTGTGTTGTGTGTCAGTGTATGTGTGTTTGTGTGTTTGTGTTGTGTGTCAGTGTGTGTGTATTTCTGGATGTGTGTCAGTGTATGTGTGTTTGTGTGTTTGTGTTGTGTGTCAGTGTGTGTGTGTATGTGTGTTTGTGTTGTGTGTCAGTATGTGTGTATTTCTGGATGTGTGTCAGTGTGTGTGTGTGTGTGTGTGTTTGTGTTGTGTGTCAGTATGTGTGTATTTCTGGATATGTGTCAGTGTGTGTGTGTGTGTGTTTGTGTTGTGTGTCAGTGTATGTGTGTTTGTGTGTTTGTGTTGTGTGTCAGTGTGTGTGTATTTCTGGATGTGTGTCAGTGTGTGTGTGTGTGTGTGTGTTTGTGTTGTGTGTCAGTGTATGTGTCTTTGTGTTGTGTGTCAGTGTTTGTGTGTTTGTGTGTTTGTGTTGTGTGTCAGTGTATGTGTGTTTGTGTGTTTGTGTTGTGTGTCAGTGTGTGTGTGTGTGTGTGTTTGTGTTGTGTGTCAGTGTGTGTGTGTTTGTGTTGTGTGTCAGTGTGTGTGTTTGTGTTGTGTGTCAGTGTATGTGTGTTTGTGTGTTTGTGTTGTGTGTCAGTGTGTGTGTGTGTATGTGTGTTTGTGTGTTTGTGTTGTGTGTCAGTGTATGTGTGTTTGTGTTGTGTGTCAGTGTATGTATGTTTGTGTGTTTGTGTTGTGTGTCAGTGTGTGTGTGTTTGTGTTGTGTGTCAGTGTATGTTTGTTTGTGTGTTTGTGTTGTGTGTCAGTGTGTGTGTGCTTGTGTTGTGTGTCAGTGTGTGTGTGTTTGTGTTGTGTGTTTGTGTGTGTGTATTTCTGGATGTGTGTCAGTGTGTGTGTGTATGTGTGTTTGTGTTGTGTGTCAGTGTGTGTATATTTCTGGATGTGTGTCATTGTGTGTGTGTTTGTGTTGTGTGTTTGTGTGTGTGTATTTCTGGATGTGTGTCAGTGTGTGTGTGTATGTGTGTTTGTGTTGTGTGTCAGTGTGTGTGTATTTCTGGATGTGTGTCAGTGTATGTGTGTTTGTGTGTTTGTGTTGTGTTTCAGTGTGTGTGTGTATGTGTGTTTGTGTTGTGTGTCAGTGTGTGTGTATTTCTGGATGTGTGTCAGTGTGTGTGTGTATGTGTGTTTGTGTTGTGTGTCAGTGTATGTGTGTTTGTGTTGTGTGTCAGTGTATGTGTGTTTGTGTGTTTGTGTTGTGTGTCAGTGTGTGTGTGTATGTGTGTTTGTGTGTGTGTATTTCTGGATGTGTGTCAGTGTGTGTGTGTATGTGTGTTTGTGTTGTGTGTCAGTGTGTGTGTATTTCTGGATGTGTGTCAGTGTATGTGTGTTTGTGTGTTTGTGTTGTGTGTCAGTGTGTGTGTGTATGTGTGTATGTGTTGTGTGTCAGTGTGTGTGTATTTCTGGATGTGTGTCAGTGTGTGTGTGTATGTGTGTTTGTGTTGTGTGTCAGTGTATGTGTGTTTGTGTTGTGTGTCAGTGTATGTGTGTTTGTGTGTTTGTGTTGTGTGTCAGTGTGTGTGTATGTGTGTTTGTGTATTTCTGGATGTGTGTCAGTGTGTGTGTATTTCTTGTTTGCTGTTGTGACTAAAAATAATTATACTTCTAAAAGGGTTAACTTATGAAGACAAATTGTATAGACTAGGCTTGTGTTGTCTCGATTATTGAAGTTGAAGAGTGATCTATTGGAGGTGTTTAAATGATAAAGGGATTCCATCGGGTAGATAGAGAGAAACTATTTCCTCTGGTGGGGGGGGGGGGGGGGGGAGTCCAGAACAAGGGGGCAGAACCTTAAAATTAGAGCCAGGCCGTTCAGGGCTGATGTCAGGAAGCAGTTCATCACAGTCAGGGCAGTGAAAATCTGGAACTCTCTCCCCCAAAAACTGTGAATGCTGGGAGTCAACTGAAAATTTCTAAATTTGACAGATTTTTGTTGGATAAGAATATCAAGGGTTACAAATCAAAGGCTGGTAAATGGAGTTAAGATACAAGTCAGCTGTGATCTAATTGAATGGTGTAACAGGTTCAAGGGGCTGAATGGCCTCCTCCTAGATCTATATAAGAGGCTCGAGGGGCTGAATAGCCTCCTCCTGCTCCTGTGATCTTCCTAATTGACAGGTTTATTGATTGTTGAACCGTTTGCTATGTCCTGTTTGGCTCTGCAATATTGACAATCCAGTGCAGAGAGTGACACCTCTCTATGTGGACAGGCTTGGCTCATGAGTCTTTAAGTTTTCTCTCTCTCTCTCTCTCTCGCGCACAGACCATCACCGGTCAGACGGGAGCTGAGTTGGAAACGTGACCAGGAGAACTGATTGTCTTCATCCAAGTATTTATCGCGGTGAAATTACTGATCCATCAACCCAGGGAGAAATCGAGAGCCCTGTAGGCAAACTGCCACCCAGCGAGGAGAAGTATGAAGCCTCTCCGAGGGCAGGTGCTCTTCCTGTGTCTCTACCTTTGGCTCCTGCCGCTCCTTCTTAGCATGGCTGAGAAAGTCTATCACAGCCGAGACCACTCGGACATCCAGGAGAGGGTGTGGACACGGGCTCGACCAGTCCTGACCACAGAGTCAGCCCAGGTACATCACGGCATATACACAAGATTACACGGGATTACGCAGGTTAAATGAAATTATAAATTATTTACAGCCCAGGTACAGACCATTCAGCCTATCTGGTCCATGCTGGTGTTTATCCTCAACATGAGGCTCCTCATCTCACCCGGCCAGAATATCCTTCTATTCCTTTCTCCCTCATGTGTTTATCCAGCTTCCCCTTAAATATATCGATACTACTGACCTTAGCAACTCCAAATCCCACATTCTCACCACTGTCTGGGGATTGACGTTTCTCCTGAATTCCTGATTTGATTTATGAATCACGACATTATAATCGTGGCCTGTAGTTCTGGTCTCGCCTGCAGATGGAAACATCTTCTCTACATCTGCAACATTTTATAATAACTTTTATAATGTTAAAGACCTCTATCGCCACCCCCCCCCCCCCCACCCCCGAATTCTTTTTTGTGCAGAAAATAGACCCAATCTGTTCAACTTTTCCTGATGGGTATAACCACTCAGGTCTGGTATCACTCTAGTAAATCTTTTTCGCACCTTCTCCAGCACCTCCGGAGCTTTTTAATAGTACAGAGGAGGTGGTGTAGTGGTATTGTCACTGGACTAGTAACCTAAAAACCTAAAAATATTGCTCTGAGGGAAATGGGTTCAAATCCCACCATGGGGAAAAAAGTGGAATCTGAATTCAATTAATAAATCTGGAATTAAAAGCTAGATTAATGATGGCCATTGTTGTTTAAAAACAAACCACCTAATTCACAAATGCCCTTTAAAGAGAGGAAATCTATCGTCATTACCTGGTCTGATTCCAATCCCACAGCAATATGGTTTACTCTGAAATAGCCCAGCAAGACACTTCGCTTATCTAATGGCAACAAAGTCAATAGAAAATGGGACTGGACAGACCTTCTGGCATCAACTGAGACGCCATAAATGACAACAGCAAACCAGCCCTGTCGACTCTGCAAAGTCCTCCTTACTAACATCTGGGGGCTTGTGCTAAAGTTGGGAGAGCTGTCCCACAGACTAGTCAAGCAACAGCCTGACATAGTCATACTCACGGAATCATACCTTACAGACAATATCCCAGACACTGCCATCACCATCCCCGGGTATGTCCTGTCCCACCGGCAGGACAGACCCAGAAGAGGTGGCAGCTCAGTGGTATATGGGAGGGCTTGTCCTGGGAGTCCTCAACAGCGACTCTGGTCCCATGACGTTTCATGGCATCAGATCAAACATGGACAAGGACACCTCTTGCTCATTATCACCTACTGCTGCCCACCACCACCGCCCCCCCCCCACCGCCCCCACCTCAGCTGATGAGTCAGTACTCCTCCATGTTGAACACCACTTGGAAGAAGCACTGAGGGTGGCAAAGGAACAGAATGTACTCTGGGTGGGGGACTCCATGTCCACCACCAAGAGTGGCTCGGTAGCACCACGACTGGCTGAGTCCTAAAGGACATAGCTGCTAGACTGGGTCTGTGGCAGGGGGTAAGGGAAAAACATACTTGATTCTGTCCATGACAGTATTGGCGACCACCACACAGTCCTTGTGGAGACGAAGTCCCGACTTCACATCGAGGGATACCCTCCATGAGGTGCTGTGGGCCATCAGTAGCCGCAAAATTGTACTCAACCACAATCTGACCTGGCGTATCCCCCACTCTACGATTACCATCAAGCCAGGAGGGCATGCCAGGAGCAACACCAGGCATACCTGAAAATGAGGTGTCAATTTGGTGAAGCTACAACACAGACTACTTGCGTACCAAACTGCGTAAACAGCTAAGCAATCCCACAACCAACGGATCAGTTCCTAAGCTCTGTAGTCCTGCCACATCCAACCATGAATGGTGGTGGACAATTAAACAATTAACTGGAGGAGGTGGCTCCACAAATATCCCCATCCTCAATGATGGGGGAGCCCAGCACATCAGTGCGAAAGATAAGGCTGAAGCATTTGCAACAATCTTCCGCCAGAAGTGCAGAGTTGATGATCCATCTCGGCCTCCTCCTGAAGTCCCCAGCATCACAGATGCCAGTCTTCAGCCAATTCGAGTCGCACCACGTGATATCAAGAAATGGCTGAAGGAGCTGGATATTGCAAAGGCTAGGGGCCCTGACAATATTCCGGCAATAGTACTGAAGACTTGTGCTCCAGAACTTGCCGCGCCCCTAGCCAAGCTGTTCCACTATAGCTACCACACTGGCATCTTCCTCGCAATGTGGAAAATTACCCAGGTATGTCCTGTACACAGAAAGCAGGACAAGTCCAACCCGGCCAATTACCACCCCATCAGTCTACTCTCAATCATCAGTAAAGTGGTGGAAGGTGTCATCGACAGTGCTATCAAGCGGCACTTGCTTAGCAATAACCTGCTCAGTGACACACAGTTTGGGTTCTGCCAGGGCCACTCAGCTCCAGACCTCATTACAGCCTTGGTTCAAACATAGAAAAAAGAGCTGAACTCAAGAGGTGAGGTGAGAGTGACTGCCCTTGACATCAAGGCAGCATTTGACTGAGTATGGCATCAAGGAGCCCTAGCAAAACTGGAGTCAATGGGAATCAGGGGGAAAACTCTACGCTGGTTGGAGTCATACCTAGCAAAAAGGAAGATGGTTGTGGTTGTTGGAGGTCAATCATCTGAGCTCCAGGACATCACTGCAGGAGTTCCTCAGGGTCGTGTCCTAGGCCCAACCAACTTCAGCTGCTTCATCAATGACCTTCCTTCAAGCATAAGGTCAGAAGTGGGGATGTTCACTGATGATTGCACAATGTTCAGCACCATTCGTCACTCCTCAAATACTGAAGCAGTCCTTGTAGAAATGCAGCAAGACTTGGACAATATCCAGGCTTGGGCTGATAAGTGGCTAGGAACATTCACACCACACAAGTGCCAAGCAATGACCATCTCCAACAAGAGAGAATCTAACCATCTCCCCTTGACATTCAATGGCATTACCATCGCTGAATTCCCCACTATCAACATCCTAGGGGTTACCATTGACCAGAAACCGAACTGGAGTAGCCATATAAATACTGTGGCTACAAGAGCAGGTCAGAGGCTAGGAATCCTGAAGCGAGTAACTCACCCCCTGACTCCCCAAAGCCTGTCCACAATCTACAAGGCACAAGTCAAGAGTGTGATGGAATACTCTCCACTTGCCTGGATGGGTGCAGCTCCAACAACACTCAAGAAGCTCGATACCATCCCAGACAAAGCAGCCCGTTTGATTTGCATCCACAAACATTCACTCCCTCCACCACCGACACACAGTAGCAGCAGTGTGTAGCATCTACAAGATTCACTGCAGCAACGCACCAAGGCTCCTTAGACAGCACCTTCCAAACCCACGACCTCGACCAACTAGAAGGACAATGACAGCAGATGCATGGGAACACCACCACCTGCAAGTTCCCCTCCAAGTCACACACCATCCTGGCTTGAAACTATATTGCCGTTCCTTCACTGTCACTGGGTCACAATCCTGGAACTCCCTTCCTAACAACACTGTGGGTGTACCTACCCCAAATGAACTGCAGCAGTTCAAGAAGGCAGCTCACCACCACCTTCTCAAGGGCAATTAGAGATGGGCAATAAATGCTGGCATAGCCAGTGACACCCACATCCCATGAATGAATAAAAAAATAGAGATCACTGTAATCCAAATGTGGTCGAACTAAGGTTCTATTCAAAGTTCAACATAACAGCTCAGTTTTCAATCCTCTCAGTCTAGAAATGAATCCCAGTGCTTTGTTTGCTTTTTGTTTGCACTTTTATTTTTTGAGCCGGTACAGACTGACATAGGCAATTTAATCATAAATCTGCCACTTTGTCATGGGTGCAGGTCTCTGTTTAGCAGACAAATGACTCTGCATCGGTTTGAGTTTGAAATGTTTCTGATATCAAACATGGTGCAAATGAAACAGAACTATAGATGTTCACAGTGCAAACGGCCATTCGGCCAATCAATTCAGTGCTGGTTCTTTGCTAGAACAAATTAAACTAATCCCACTGACCCACTCTCTCCCCATAACCCTGTATCAATCCAAAACCAATCCCAGTGACCCACTCTCTCCCCATAGCCCTGTATCAATCCCAAACTAATCCCACTGACCCATCTCTCCCCATAACCCTGTATCAATCCTAAACTAATCCCACTGACCCACTCTCTCCCCATAACCCTGTATCAAGCCCAAACTAATCCCACTGACCCATCTCTCCCCATAACCCTGTATCAAACCCAAACCAATCCCAGTGACCCACTCTTTCCCCATAGCCCTGTATCAATCCCAAACTAATCCCACTGACCCATCTCTCCCCATATCCCTGTATCAATCCCAAACTAATCCCAGTGACCCACTCTCTCCCCATAGCCCTGTATCAATCCCAAACTAATCCCACTGACCCATCTCTCCCCATATCCCTGTATCAATCCCAAACTAATCCCACTGACACACTCTCTCCCCATAACCCTGTATCAATCCCAAACCAATCCCAGTGACCCACTCTTTCCCCATAGCCCTGTATCAATCCCAAACTAATCCCACTGACCCATCTCTCCCCATATCCCTGTATCAATCCCAAACTAATCCCACTGACCCATCTCTCCCCATATCCCTGTATCAATCCCAAACTAATCCCACTGACACACTCTCTCCCCATAACCCTGTATCAATCCCAAACAAATCTCACTGACCCACTCTCTCCCCATAACCCTGTATCAATCCCAAACTAATCCCACTGACCCATCTCTCCCCATTGGGTTGTATCTTCCACATTATAGCTACTCATGTAATTTCCCTGTGAAAGATGCCTGAACCACTCTCTATGCTAAACCTTTCCATGCACCAAAGCAAAGAAACTGCTCCTCCCTTTCTTAATGAGGATTTTCAATCGATGATCCCACACATCCTGATTCCCCAACCTAGAAGGATACAGGAATAATTTTTTCCCATGCTTTCCCTCAGGGTCATTGGCACCTATGACATCCAAGGACAGGTAGTTGTGCAGGGCTGTACTCCAGCAGTGTCTCAGTGGGTAACACTCTCACCTTCGAGTTGGCAGGTTGAGGGTTCATTTTCCATTCCAGTTACTTCAATAGAATGCAGGCTGACACTGCAGTGCAGTACTGAGGGAATGTTCCACTGTTAGAGGTGCCATCTTTTGGTCTCGTCTGCCCCCTCAGGTCGATGTAAAACAATCCACAGCATTATTTCAAAGTTCTTCCTGGTGTCCTGGGCCAATATTTACCCATCAATCAACACCTCCAAAACACTAATCATTATCACACTGCTGATTATGGGATCTTACTGTGCACAAATTGGCTGCCATGTTTCCAGCATTACAACAGTGACTGCACTCCAATAGAACTTCACTGACCCTAAGATTGTGAACAGCCCCCTGGACATGTCATTCCTTTCTTCATTGTCACTTTGAGTCTTGATCACTCTCTATTCTTGTCCTGCCCTCACATTTCAACATGTTAACATAAAGCTCATCAGCCACACTCCACCACAGCCCGTGTATGATTATTGCACCAGAGAATCACCATCTCCTGTCGGTCCCCTATATTTAGGGATGTTTGAAATTATTTATTCTTGGCTGGGGGGGGGAGGGCAATACTGAAACCAGATGGATTTTTAACACAACCTGGCTCCTGCTGGGGTTGAGAAGAGAATCCAATTTTACAACTTATTTGATGAGTTTTCATCAAAGTAGTAGAATTCCCAGAGTGCTTCACAGATGCGATTATCAAACGAAATTTGACACCGAGCCACATAAAAAGATATTAGGGCAGATGGTCAAAAGCTTGGTCATCAAGAAAGGTTTTAAGGAGTGTCTTAAAGGCGGAAAGCGAGGTGGAGAGACTGAGAGGTTTAGGGAGGGAATCCCAGAGCTTATAGCCCAGGCAGCTGAAGGTGCAGCCACCAATCGTGGGGTGATTCAAATCAGGGATACCAGAGGCCAGAGGAACTGAGATCTCAGAGATACCTCTCCTATCATCAGTGACCCATCCTTTCTCAACTAACTGATAAATTACTCTTTTTTTTTAAATCAGGAATATCTTGACAAATATGGATGGACAGAGCCTGTGAACTGGGAGGAGCTGGCCTATCAAGGTGTCTCGGTCCCATTGGATGATGACCCCTCTCCATTGGACATCTCTGGGCTCCTGCTGGAAGGACATTATAGCCGCAGGCATGTGAAGGAACAGGAGGAATCCCAGCAAATGTTGGCCAAGTACGCCAACGCCCTCCTGAGATTTCAGAAAGCCAACGGCATTCCCGTCACCGGAGTTCTGGATGATGCCACCAAAGAGGCCATGAACATGCCTCGTTGCGGAGTCCCAGATCACAAGGCACATGACAATGACTCAGACAGTCTGAATGGTACTATGGGACGCAGTGTCAGTCTGGGCTACATGACCCCAACTGATCAGTTCAGGGTGGGCCGTAACATCACGGCAAATACGAGTGTCAGCCGACCCAACCGGGTGGAGACCGCCCACAGCGGAACCCAGCGCCACCGCTTGGAAACCTCTCACCATGGTATCCAACGCAAGCGCACGCAGCCCACCCGTCATTACAACCAACGTAATCACACGGAGATCACCAGCCAAGAATCCAACCAAACATCAATCTCCAGCCAAGGGCAACTCAACAACACAAAGATCCCCAGCCAAGGTCAACTCAACCAAATAGCCATCTTCAACCAGAGTCTACCCAATGGTACCAGGCTCTCCAGTCAAGGGCAACACAACAACACAGAGATCCCCAGCCAAGATCAACTCAACCAAATTGCCATCTTCAACCAGAGTCTACCCAATGGTACCAGGCTCTCCAGTCAAGGGCAACACAACAACACAGAGATCCCCAGCCAAGGTCAACTCAACCAAATGGCCATCACCAATCAAAGTCAACCCAATGACAGGGAGAGCTCAAGGGGTGGTGCCGTTCCTGGACTAAGCCGCAGAAAGCGTTTCATACGGTGGCTTGTGGACAACCTGCGGAAGAAGCGAGACTTCTCAGACTTACTGGACAACACCTTCCCAATGCTCGCCTTCACAAAGACCAAACTGAAGTGGCGCATTCTGGATGAAGGCTACAGTTCCCAGCTGACAATAGACGATCAGAAGATGATCCTGAAATTAGCCTTTCGGATGTGGAGTGAGGTCACACCCCTGATATTTGAAGAGGATCTGACATCACCCGCCTCTGACATAGACATCAAACTAGGATTTGGAACAAGTGAGGAACCTCAAGCATTTCAGTTTTTACATGTCAAATATCATTGCATTCAGAGCACAGGGGTCCCTCAGAGACATATCTGTACAAAAAGTCAAAGCACAGGGTTAGATACAGAGTAAAGCTCCCTCTACAAAAAAAAAGAAGAAAAAACGGGTTAGATACAGAGTAAATCTCCCTCTGTATGATTGCAGTTTTTGATTGGCTGTCTCTGTTGTCAAACATTTATTAACATTAAAATTTCAACGTTTAAAAAAAAAACAGGGTTAGATACAGAGTAAAGCTCCCTCTACACTGTCCCCCATCAAACACTCCCCAGGACAGGTAGGGTGAGATAGAGCTCCCCTGACAGTTTTTTTAAAAAATGGGGTTAGATACAGAGTAAAGCACCTTGTAAAAAAAAAGAAAAAGGAGAAGAATGAAAAAACGGGGTTAGATACAGAGTAAAGCTCCCTCTACACTGTCCCCATCAAACACTCCCAGGACAGGTACAGTATGGGGTTAGATACAGAGTAAAGCTCCCTCTACACTGTCACCATCAAACACTCCCAGGACAGGTACAGCACGGGGTTAGATACAGAGTAAAGCTCCCTCTACACTGTCACCATCAAACACTCCCAGGACAGGTACAGCTTGGAGTCAAGAAAAAAGAAAAAAAAATGGGGTTAGATACACAGTAAAGATCCTTCCACACTGTCCCATCAAACACTCCCAGGACAGTTACAGTACGGGGTTAGATCCAGAGCAAAGCACCCTCTACAGCCAGATAGACCACCCGGCATCAACCTAGGCATCAGAAACGACAACAGCAAACCCAGCCCTGTCGACCCTGCAAAGTCCTCCTTACTAACATTTGGGGGCTTGTGCCAAAGTTGGGAGAGTTGTCCCACAGACTAGTCAAGCAACAGCCTGACATAGTCATACTCACAGAATCATACCTTACAGACCATGTCCCAGACACTGCCATCACCATCCCCGGGTATGTCCTGTCCCACCGGCAGGACAGACCCAGCAGAGGTGGTGGCACAGTGGTATACAGTAGGGAGGGAGTTGCCCTGGGAGTCCTCAACATCAACTCTGGACTCCATGAAGTCTCATGGCATCAGGTCAAACATGGACAAGGAAACCTCCTGCTGATTACCACATACAGCCCTCCCTCAGCTGATGACTCAGTACTCCTCCATGTTGAACACCACTTGGAGGAAACACTGAGGGTGGCAAGGGCACAGAATGTACTCTGGGTAGGGGACTTCAATGTCCATCACCAAGAGTGGCTCGGTAGCACCACAACTGACCGAGATGGCCGAGTCCTAAAGGACATAACTGCTAGACTGCGTCTGCGGCAGGTGTTGAGGGAACCAACAAGGGGGAAGAACCTATGTGAACTCGTCCTCACCAATCTGCCTATCACAGATGCATCTGTCCATGATAGTATTGGTAGGAGTGACCACCGTATACTCCTTGTGGAGACGAAGTCCCGCCTTCACATTGAGGATACCTTCCATCGTGTTGTGTGGCACTATCACCGTGCTAAATGGGATAGATTTTGAACAGATCTAGCAACTCAAAACTGGGCATCCATGAGGCGCTGTGGGCCATCAGCAGCAGCAGAATTGTACTCAACCACAATCTGTAGCCTTATGGCCTGGCATATTCCCCACTCTACCATTACATTCAAGCTGGGGGACCAAATCTGGTTTAAGGAGAGTGCAGGAGAACATGCCAGGAGCAGCACCAGGCATACCTGAAAATGAGGTGTCAACCTGGTGAAACTACAACACAGGACTATCTGCATACCAAACTGCGTAAGCAGCATGCGATAGACAAGGCTAAGCGATCCCACAACCACCGATCAGATCTAAGCTCTGCAGTCCTGCCACCTCCAGCCATGAATGGTGGTGGACAATTAAACAACTAACTGGACGAGGTGGCTCCACAAATATCCCCATCCTCAAAGATGGGGGAGCCCAGCACATCAGTGCGAAAGATAAGGCTGAAGCATTTGCAACAATCTTCAGCCAGAAGTGCCGAGTAGATGATCCATCTCGGCCTCCTCCTGAAGTCCCCAGCATCACAGATGCCAGTCTTCAGCCAATTCGATTCACTCCACATGATATCAAGAAACAGCTGAAGGCACTGGATACTGCAAAGGCTGTGGGCCCTGACAACGTTCAGGCAATAGTACTGAAGACCTGTGCTCCAGAACTAGCTGCACCCCTAGCCGAGCTGTTTCATTCCAGCTACAACACTGGCACCTACCCTGCAATGTGGAAAATTGCCCAGGTATGTCCTGTACACAAAAAGCAGGACAAGTCCAACCCGGCCAATTACCATCTTATCAGTCTACTCTCAATCATCAGTAAAGTGATGGAAGGTGTCATCAACAGTGCTATCAAGCGGCACTTGCTTAGCAATAATCTGCTCACTGACACTCAGTTTGGGTTCTGCCAGGGCCACTCAGCTCCTGACCTCATTACAGCCTTGGTTCAAACATGGACAAAAGAGCTGAACTCAAGAGGTGAGGTGAGAGTGACTACTCTTGCCATCAAGGCAGCATTTGACGGAGTATGGCATCAAGGAGCCCTAGCAAAATTGGAGTCAATGGGAATCAGGGGGAAAACTCTCTGCTGGTTGGAGTTATACCTAGCGCAAAGGAAGATGGTTGTGGTTGTTGGAGGTCAAACTCTGAGCTCCAGGACATCACTGCAAGAGCTCCTCAGGGTATCCTCAGATACTGAAGCAGCCCATATGCAGCAAGACCTGGACAACATCCAGGCTTGGGCTGATAAGTAGCAAGTAATATTCGTGCCACACAAATGCCAGGCAATGATCATCTCCAACAAAAGTCAAACTAACCATCTCCCCTTGACATTCAACGGCATTACAATTGCTGAATCCCCCACTATCAACATCTTGGGTGTTACCATTGACCAGAAACTGAACTGGTCCAGCCACATAAATGATGCGGCTACAAGTGCAGGTCAGAGGCTGGGAATTCTGTGGCGAGTAACTCACCTCCTGTCTCCCCAATGCTTACATCTACAAGACACAAGACACAGGTGAGGTGAGAGTGACTGCCCTTGACATCAAGGCAGCATTTGACCAAGTATGGCATCAAGGAGCCCTAGCAAAACTGAAGTCAATGGGAATTGGGGGGAAGAAATCTCCACTGCTTGGAGTCATACCGAGCACAAAGGAAGATGGTTGTGATTGTTGGAGGTCAATCATCTCAGTTCCAGTACATCACTGCAGGAGTTCCTCGGGGTAATGTCCTAGGCCCAACCATCTTCAGCTGCTTCATCAATGACCTTCTCTCCATCATAAGGTCAGAAGTAGGAATACTCTCCACTTGCCTGGATGGGTACAAAGTCAACACTTAAGAAGCTCGACAACATCCAGGACAAAGCAGCCCACTTGATTAGCACCCAATGCACAAACATTCACTCCCTCCAACACCAACGCACAGTGGCAGCAGTGTGTACCATCTACAAGATGCACTGCAGCAACTCACCAAGGCTCCTTCGACAGCACCTTCCAAACACGTGACCTCTACCACCTCGAAGGACAAGGGTAGCAGATGCATGGAACATCACCCCCTGCAAGTTCCCCTCTAAGCCACACACGTTACTTCACTGTTGCTGGGTCAAACTCCTGGAGCTCCCTTTCTAACTGCACTGTGGGTGTACCTACCCCACATGGACTGCAACGGTTCAAAAAGGCAGCTCACCACCACCTTCTCAAGGGTAATTAGGGATGGGCAATGAATGCTGACCTGGCCAGCGATGCCCACATCCCACAAGCGAATTTTAAAAATCACTGTCCCAGCAAACGCCCCCAGGGCCGGTACAGCACAGGTTAGATACGGAATAAAGCTCCCTTCACACTGCGTGTCTGAGTCAGTGAGGTGTTTAACTGTAGGCTAATGGTGTTTTGTGATGCATCTGAAGTAACACTGGCAAGTTATTTTCATCCTTGTGGTGAGACTGTATTTGGAATAGACAGTCTGACTTTGGATGAAGCAAACAGGATTGAGGCCTTCCTGCCAGGTAAAGACAATCAGAGGCTTAACAGGAAAAAAG
This sequence comes from Heterodontus francisci, assembly GCF_036365525.1. Taxonomy (NCBI): domain Eukaryota; kingdom Metazoa; phylum Chordata; class Chondrichthyes; order Heterodontiformes; family Heterodontidae; genus Heterodontus; species Heterodontus francisci. The sequence goes on along the minus strand of NC_090371.1, from coordinate 9,729,326 downwards.
TGGTGACGGGAGGGGACAGGATCCCAGTCTGTAAGATAATGAGAGGAATGGATAAAGTTGGAGTAAATGCAAAGTATTGATGGATTGGCAATGCACAGCCAGAGGACAGGAGTAGAAAGTGAAGAAGGCTTATAGAGGAACATCAGAACAGGAGGAATCCAATCAGCCTCTACAACTTGAGCAGATGCTGGTGGATTTCCATCAACAGGCATCAGGGGGTTTATGACATGAGCAAAGGTTCAAGGGACGAAAGATATTTTGGGCAGAGGAGAGACTGAGGACAGGCAGGACCGGATCCATGAATACCAGGTGTTGGGAATGAAGTAGGTGAAGGTGGGATGGTACCCGCACCCCTCCCCCTCCCCCCCCCCCCCCCCCACCATGTGGTGCCCTGGACGAGCAAGATGCCATTTAGGCATCAGGTGAAGGTGGGAAGGGAGCTTCAATGTGATGCCCTCTGTGCTGGAATAGTGTGCCCAGTCTTCAAGCTGGGAGATGTACCAAGCACAGTGAATTCTTACCATGGTAGTTCATTCCGTAGGGAGCATTGATAGAGGAAAGCTCCTCACACAGATAAATATCTAAGTGGGTATTGGGTGATGTGTGTGGCCTTTTGACTCATAGCTTCCTTTCTTCACAGAGAGGCACCTGGGCTGCTCGCAGGTTTTCGATGGGACAGGGCAGGAGTATGCACACGCCTGGCGACTGGGAGATGTACACTTTGACGATGATGAGCATTTCGTCACACCATCCAGCAGCGAAGGGATCAGCTTACTGACGGTTACTGACCATCTATAATCCATTAAACACTCAGCCTCAACTGCACTTCCTGTCACTGTCTCTGGCTTTTTCTATCAGTTTGCTTCCTGCTATCAATAGGATCAATGAAGTCACTTTCTGTCATTAGCAGTTTCTATGAGGTCATTTCCTGTTTTTAAACATTTCTATGTAGTCACTTCCTGTCATTGGTAGTTTCTACAAAGTCAATTCCTGTCATTGGCAGTTTCTATGAGGTCATTTCCTGCTATTAACAGTTTCTACGAAGTCACTTCCTGTCATTGGCTGTTTCTATAAGGTCATTTCCTGCTGTTAGCAGTTTCTATAAAGTCACTTCCTGTCATTGGCAGTTTCTACAAGGTCATTTCCTGCTATTAACAGTTTCTATGAAGTCATTTCCCATCATTGGCAGTTTTATGAGGTCATTTCCTGTTATTGACAGTTTCTATAAGGTCACTTCCTGTCATTGGTAGTTTCTATAAGGTCATTTCCTGCTGTTAGCAGTTTCTGTGAAGTCATTGGCAGTTTCGCTGTGGTTATTTGCTGTCACTACAATATCTGCAGATCACTTCCTGCTATTAACAGTTTCTTTGAGGTCACTTCCTGCTAGTTGCACTTTCTTTGATGTCATTTCCTTCTTTTGACAGTTTTTAACACACAATTTCCTGATATCTGAAGTTTTCAGGTCACTTTCTGTTAATTACCAGCGAAGTGGCACTGACAGCAATCAATAAGTAATTCACGTTGGACTGTGAATAGAGAAGTGGCAGACACGAGTGTAAACCTAACAAGTCTCAGCCATCATCTCAAGATTCGAAGCAAATTAGAATCATGCAATCCTACAACACAGAAGGAGGCCATTTGGCCCTTGTGCATGTGCTAGCTCTTTGAAAACTATTTAATTAGTCAATCCCCATAGACCTGAATTAATTTTCCTGGAATCATGAAGCTGTGGAATAGAGTCACAGGCAGAATGGTTAACACTGCCCGACTCAGTGTCTTTGAAAGGAAGTCTATAAGCTTGTGTTTAGGAAGGTGACTGGAGGTTAGAAGGGTCAGCACAGATGGAGATTACCAGTTGCCATATGGATCAGGACAGTTTGTAAACTGCAGGGAGTGGGAAAAGTCCTGGAGAGGAAGGATTGAACGTAGTAAAGGACGAATGAGGTTAGTTAATAATCCAGAGTTTTGCTTGAGACTTTTCATTGTGGGACGGAGAAAGCCAGATCGAACTTTCCCTCCAGAGCTCAATGCATTCAGTGGAGTCCGCAATATTCACTGATCTCACAGTTCTCACCTAGGCTCAGTTGAATTCTTAATTAATTTCTTCTTCCTCAAAAGGTGGCTGTTCATGAAATCGGTCACGTCCTGGGATTACCCCACATTAGGCGTCCTGGCTCCATAATGCACCCAAACTACATCCCACAGGATTCAAAAGACCTGGAGCTGGACTGGGATGATCGGAAAGCCATTCAGCAGATATACGGTGCGTTATCCAGTTGTCACTGGTCATTGAGTTCATGGACGTGACCATCAAACCTCAGAATGACTGACTGAGTGAGTGATTGGTTGCTTCATTGGTTTGGCAGTTCATTGGCTTATTGTTTGGCTGGTTGCTTGAATGGTTAGTTGAATAGTTACTTGGTTTGATACTTTATTGTCTGGCTGTTTGGTTAGCTAGTTAACTGATTTGCTGGTTGTTACCAATCTTGGCGTAGTAGTTGCACTCTGACCTCTGAGTCAGAAGGTTGTGGGTTCAAACCCCCCTCCAGAGACTTGAGATTGACATACCAGTGCAGCACTGTCAGAGGTGCTGTCATTTGGTAAGATGTTAAACTAAGGCCCCATCTGGCCTGTCAGGTGGATGTAAAACATTCCATGGCAAAGAAGAGCAGGGGAGTTCTCCCCGGTGTCCTGGCCAATATTTATCCTTCAACCAATATCTGAAAAACAGATTATCCGGTGGTTATCACTTTGCTGAATGTGGGTGGTTGCTGTATGCAGATTGGCTGCTGTGTTTCCTACACTACAATACTGATGACACTTCACAAGTGCTTCAGTGGCTGTGAAGTATTTTAGACCATTCTGAGGATGTGAAAGGTGCTATATAAATGCAAGTTGTTGATTGATTGGATGGTTAACTGATTTTACCCTAGGTTGCCGAACTTGCCGGTTGGCTGGCTGGTTGTTATGTTGGCTGTCTTGCTAATTAATTAGTTAGCTAATCACTTGACTGGTTTTCTGCTTAGTTGAATGCAATGCTCTGGTAATTGGTTAATTAGCTGCCTGTTAATCGATTGCTTGGCTTTTCAATGACTTTATACATCTCCAACAATCAGAAGAGAATGTGACATCAGCAAACTCGGCATGCCACAGTATAACCTGTATCAGGTTACCAGAGGAACTTGACCAGCCTTAACACATTCCTTATTGAGATCTATTGGTGCATGAAAATCAATGGCCTTATTGGTTGAATGAAAGGGTAATTGACATTACAACCTACAACCCAGGAGTGAGTTACAGGGTGGATCTAATCAGAGGGTTTATTTAACAACCAACAAATCAGTTCTCATTTCCACATGAGGACACCATTCAAACATCGAGATTGGGATCCCAATGTTAGAGTTTTCTTTTTATTCGTTCGGGGGATGTGGGCATCGCTGGCTAGGCCAGCATTTATTGCCCATCCCTAATTGCCCTTGAGAAGGTGGTGGTGGTGAGCTGCCTTCTTGAACCACTGCAGTCCTTGGAGTGCAGGTACACCCACAGTGCTGTTAGGAAGCCTGCATGATATTCCAGTAGCTTTGTGATATGGATCAATTCTATATTGCTCCAGAGTCTATTGTTATAACCAGGTGAGAAAGATGTCCAGGGGACTTTTACTGTCTTCACTTGGTCTTACTGTAACAGGGTTTAATTTTAAACACACTGTATTTTGAGCTCCCCCCTTGGTGAATCCTTGTTCACTACTTTCCAATTATAAGGCAAAGAAATGAGCAAAAACAGGCTTTCTTAGGTTTAAAGAAGAAAAGTGAAATTTATTGAACTTTAAGCTTAAACTCTAATCCAGTTAACATCTATGGATATATGACACACCCATACTAGCATGCACACACGATACACACATGCAAATAGGGACAGAAAAGAGCTGAAGAAAAATAAAATGTAGAGGTTTGAGGCAATATCAGAAGAGTTTCTTGTTTACTGTACTTCGATCTCACTGTAGTCCTTTTGTAAGTAGTCTTGCTTTTCATTGGGGCCCAGTATTCTTCTTCAACCTTGTTCACTGTAGGAGACTTTTCTCTCTTGGGGTTCTTGTGTCTTCAATGGTTTCCGAAGCTGGTGAGAGCGAGATGAGGGCAGACAGGAGAGAGGTGTTGTCAGTACAGGAGAAAACAGTTTTCTGATTTCAAATTCCTTGTTGGAAGTTCAAATTCAAAAACTCCAACAGTCAGTTAGTCATGTGACCCACACTGGTCCAACCACGTCTCTTTGTGTATTTGACCATCTTAGCAGTTGACCTGGAATGCTAGTCTTTCCCACTTCAATGTCCAGTAATCAAAAGTCCATTGTGGATTAAATTTGAAGTACTGTCTGTGAATATGCGAATGTCTCTCCCCAGCCAAAGTCGCCAATTGTTTTTTTAAAGCAAGTTCTTTCTTCACCTTCAGCAGTTTAAAATCAATGTTCATGTGGCGAAATTAATTTTCCTCATTCTTGGCAGGTGGGGGTTTGCCTGACACTATGTATGAACACTTTGACATACTGGGAATTTGGTGTGCACTGATTTAATATGGCATGGTGCTGATTATATCCCCTAATCCCCTTGAAGTCTCAAACTCGCCATCTACCTGGAGAAACCAGGCCCCTCTCAAGGATCGGGGGAAGGTCTCAATGACTAACTCTTTTTATTCGTTCATGGGATGTGAATATCGCTAGCTAGTTACACATGCCCATCCCTAACTGCCCTTGAGAAGGTGCTGGTGAGCTGCCTTCTTGAACCGCTGCAGTCCATGTGGGGTAGGTACACCCACAGTGCTGTTAGGATGGGCGTTCCAGGATTTTGACCCAGCAACAGTGAAGGAACGCCGATATAGTACCAAGTCAGGATAGTGTGTGACTTGGAGGGGAACTTGCAGGTGGTTGTGTTCCCATGCATCTGCTGCCCTTGTCCTTCTAAGTGTAGAGGTCGCGGGTTTGGAAGGTACTGTCTAAGGAGCCTTGGTGCATTGCTGCAGTGCATCTTGTAGATGGTACACACTGCTGCCACTGTGCGTCGGTGGTGGGGGGACTGAATGTTTGCAGATGGGGTGAAAATCAAGCGGGCTGCTTTGTCCTGGACGGTGTCGAACTTCTTACATAAGTCCTAGAGGTCAAGGGAGGAGTTTCACTGTGAGAGGCTTTGTCAATGGCCAGGCTAACCAAAAACCAATTTAAATTAAAGTGGCTAAAAAGTGAAGAGTATTTTGACACAGGATTATCTGAGCTCTCGCCAGCGCTGGGCTGAAATGTCCCCTTGTGTTTTCTGCTCATCCTTCAGGGGTTTGTGAAGGCCGCTTCAACACTGTGTTTGACTGGGTGCGGAGAGAGGAGAATGAGTTTGGTGAGGTAACATATCGTTTCAATACCTACTTCTTGCGACACAGTTGGTACTGGATGTACGAGAACCGTTTCAACAGAACTCGTTATGGAGATCCAATCCCATTAGTCGTAGGCTGGCGGGGCCTTCCTTCCTCTGACATTGATGGCTTTGTTCACATCTGGACATGGAATAAAGATGTAACTCTGTTCTTTAAAGGTGAGGCCATTTATTCTCTTGATGTGGGCATCACTTATATTCCAAAATTCTGAGAGATCTAGAATGTTCTTGGGGGCATACATAACCAAGTGACACAGTATTAAAAAGAAGACCATAGAATTTGGCTTCAGCTGCCAGAATTACTTTGTAAAGTGAAACCAAGGGAGGTATTATTAGGAATATTTATAGATAAAACTTGACAGAATCTCTAATGTGAAGCGTTGCTTTTTATGATCAAACTAGCAGAATTATCCTTTGGTCTGTCCCAGTCGTAAAAAAGATTTGTTTTATTTGTTCATGGGATGTGGGCGTCGCTGGCCAGGCCAGCATTTATTGCCCATCCCTAATTGCCCTTGAGAAGGTGGTGGTGAGCTGCCTTCTTGAACCGCTGCAGTCCATGTGAGGTAGGTACACCCACAGTGCTGTTAGGAAGGGAGTTCCAGGATTTTGACCCAGCGACAGTGAAGGAACGGTGATATAGTTCCAAGTCAGGATGATGTGTGACTTGGAGGGGAACTTACAGGTGATGGTGTTGCCATGCAACTGCTGTCCTTGTCCTTCTAAGTGGTAGTGGCAGGTTTGGAAGGTGCTGTGTCAGGAGCCTTGGTGCAATGCTGCAGTGCATCTTGTAGATGGTACACACTGCTGCCACTGTGCATTGATGAACAGAGTCAATGTTGAAGGTCGTGGATGGGGTGCCAATCAAGTGGGCTCCCTTATCCTGGATGGTGTCGAGCTTCTTGAGTCTTGTTGGAGCTGCACCCATCCAGGCAAGTGGAGAGTATTCCATCACACTCCTGACTTGTGTCTTGTAGATGGTGGACAGGCTTTGGGGAGTCAGGAGGTGAGTTACTCGCCGCAGAATTCCCAGCCTCTGACCTGGCTCTTGTAGCCACAGTGTGTATATGGCTGTTTCTGGTCAATGATAACCCCCACAATGTTTATAGTGGGGGAATTCAGAGATGGTAATGCCATTGAACATCAAGGGGAGATGGTTAGAATCTCCCTTGTTGGAGATGATCATTGCCTGGTACTTATGTGGTGTAAATGTTACTTGCCACTTATCAGCCCAAACCTGGATGTTTCTGCATCTGGACGTGGGCTCTTCAGTATTTGAGGAGTCATGAATGGTGCTGAACATTGTGCAATCATCAGCGAACATCTCCACTTCCGACCTTATGATGGAAGAAAAGTAATTGATGAAGTAGCTGAAGATGGTTGGGCCTAGGACACTACCGTGAGGAACTCCTGCAGTGATGTCCTGGAGCTCAGATGATTGACCACCAACAACCACAACCATCTTCCGTTGTGCTAGGTGTGACTCCAACCAGCGGAGAGTTTTCTCCCTGATTCCCATTGACTCCAGTTTTGCTAGGGCTCCTTGATGCCATACTCGGTCAAATGCTGCTTTGCTTTCAAGGGCAGTCACTCTCACCTCACCTCTTGAGTCTCTTATCTATGTTTGGACAAAGGCTGTAACTGTACTATGAGGGTATCAAAGGGTTAATCTTGAGAGAATGTAAAAATTGCCACCTACCAGGATGAGGTAAGAAATCATGTGGGAGAGACTCGAGAACAGTTACAGTGTGACTTTTGAAGGAGAAGAGAAAATTCGAAGCAACAATTATCCTTCAGCCAGAAGAGAAGAAACTTTAAAACAAGTAGCTGACGAGAAAAATCAAACTTCACATAAAGGTGAAGAAAAGTTCCATAGAAAGGAAGTGTGACTGAAAAGCAAGCGATCGGGTGAGTCATTGTGATGACTATCGAGAAATCCTGCTTAAAAACAAAAGCCTTTGAAGAGCTTAAAAGATTCATTTTCTTAAGGCTCCGTGTGAGAGCAAAAGAAAAGAAAATTGAGAAAACCCAATCCCTCACTCGGGCTGAGCTTAGTTTAGTTATACAGCACTGAAACAGGCCCTTCAGCCCACCGAGTCTGTGCCGACCATCAACCACCCATTTGAGCATGAGGACGGAGAGCAGGAAAACCCTGAAAAGCGCACAAACTAAAAAAAAAAAAGTCCTATAGTGAAAAAATGCACAGGAAAGTCCTGAACACAGCAGAGTCTCCATTAATGCAGCTAAGTTGAAGAAAAAAAATCATTAAAGCAATAAATAAACTCTAGCTAAAAAAAAGCAACTGGAACTGTCTATGGAACAGCTCTGTCAAGTCCAGTAGGCAGCTGTGTAAACATTTCAGTGAACTGCTGAAGCCTATTAAAAAAAACAACGGGGAACACTCTCAAGCACCTGCTACACTCCATCAAAGCAAGCTCGCCTGGAAAAAACAGAGTTTCTTAAATGACAAGGGAGATAGAAATATGAAACTACAAAAGAGGTTGTGTGATGCATGTCAGGTGAATTCTTCAAGTGAGAACCTGGCCAAATGGAATAAGCTGAGAGGGGAAGTGAAGAGGAAAATAAAACTGGCAAAGAGAGAATATGAGAATAGGATGGCAGTTTACATAAAAGGTAACCCACAAATCCTCTATCAGTAAGCGGGTAGTAAGAGGGGGGGTGTTGCCTATTAGGGGCAAAGATGGAATTCAAGACAAAAACAGATCAGCCAGGATCTTATTAAATAGCAGAGCAGGCTCGACGGGCTGAATGGCATACTTCTGCTCCTAATTGGTAAATTGGTATGGTCGTAAGGGAACACTCTAAAAAGTCTATAAAAATTTAAAAAGTAGATCAAAATTTGAGAGTTCCAGAGAGTTTCAAAAGTCATGAGGGATCCAATCAGACTCAAACCTGGGTACCTATGGAAGAAAAGGTTCGTAAGATACAGAATCGCATCAAAATTGGACCGCAAATCTGAAACAGAGCAAGTGAATATATTATTATATTTAATTGGTGCTGTAGCTGATGATATAATAGCAAGACAACGTATTGACGAAAAAATCAGCCAAAGTCGACAAAGTCTTAAATGCTTGTGAGTCCTAATTCAATTGGTGCATCAATAACAGTCCAATTATATGAAGTGAGAAAAGACTCTGGTACAAGAAAACTCCTGTAACTGTTCATCTCTTTCATCAGAGGGCTGATCAACAGGCACCAGGAAAAAGGTACACTGGGGAGAGAAAGCGAAAGACACCTTTAAACCCTGCCAGTGCTGTGGTGCAAAAACTCCCCACAGCCATGAACAATGTCCTGCCAGTACAGCAGAATACTACTATTGCAGAGAAATAGGGCATTTCAGTATGATGTGCTGAAATAAAATCTTGAGGACCTCAACTTCTAAAGGAAAAGTAGTTAAGAATAGAGGGGTAAATGGAGTTAGCTACCTCCGGCAGCAGACCAATCGAAATATTTTCTGGGCGAAATCAATGATCTGAAACAAGCATTTTGGTCAGTAGACGTATCATTAATTTCAAACTCAACACAGGAGCAAGTGTGAGGTCCTGTCAGGTAAAGAGCTGTGGCTTTCCACACACATTCTGCAACAAGAGAAACTCTGTTACATGGCCCAGGAGGTGTTGTGCTTGAAGTAAAGGGGAAGTTACAAGCGACGCTTCAACATAAGAGAGAGCAGATATTAGAAACACTGTGTGTCCTGAGAAATCAGGAGTTCTTACTCTTGAGTTGAAGAGGTTGTATTGACCTTCATATTGTAATGTTGAAGAAGTTAACAAGAAGAATCCAGGAACCAGAACAGAGGGAGAGTTCCCAATCTAACCTGAGCACTGCAGAGAGTCCGGACTCCACCAGAGAGCCCGCACAATGCGGAGGGAACCTACACAACACAGCACAACTCACCATGCCACTCGAAGACTACCAGAGAGAGAAAGAGAAATGCAGCAAGTTCCTACAGGACTGCTACACGGACAGAGAACTTGGGAAGAAGGAGGTGCAACGAAATTGTCAGGTACACAGACAAGATCAAAGAGAACCACTACCTTCGATCTCCATCTAGTTGGTGACGGACTTATTCTTCTTTGAGGGTAGATCCTATCTAATTATAGTTGATCAATTCTCAATTTGGATCGAAGTTAAGCCGATGTACACACAACAACTGAAGGAGTCATCAGAGTTTTTGCAGCACATGGTATACCTGATCTGATAATGGACCACAATTTGCAAATGATTACTGTGTTCACTTTGCAGAAGAATGTGGATTTGTTCACCTAACAACCCCTCCTAAGTATCCACAATCAAATGGAGAAGCTGAGTGAGCAGTCAGTACCATGAAAAATCAAGATTTCCAATTAGCACGACTGACATACAGAACTACTCCATTATTGTACGGATTAGCATCATCAGAATTCTTAATGGGAAGAAAACCTCGAGCACAACATCCAATTGTTTCCAAGAAATTACTTCCAGGACTGCAAAGCAAGGAGTATCAGGAAGTACAAGACAAAGAAAAGTCAGTTCGAAACAAACAGACCCATAATTATAACAGAAGATACCGTACAAGTAACCTACCAAAGTTGTCAGAAGGGTGAAAGGTAATGGGTACGAGAGCAAAATAGAGAAAGGGTAATTCTCCAGAAAGATGACAATCAACAGCGATCATATCTAGTACAAACTCAAGAAGGTTCTAAATGGAGAAATAAAAGGAATCTTATTCCTTCACATCAAAGACATCAATCAGTCATACATTTAGACAACTCAGATGATGAACCAAAAACTCAAAAAGGACCGATTGCTACAAACCTCAACGAAGTCCGTCCAAGTCAAGAAGCAGGGGATCAGAGAAAGATGACAAATCTTCAACATCTGACAACAACAAGATCAGGGAAAGTTGTGAAGCCTCCTAATAGGTTGAATCTATGAAGTCAGAGACTTGGGGGAGAGGGAGATGAGGCAGCATGTAAATAAAAAAAGTGAATGTATGTAAATATATATTGAGATAAAGACTTGGGGGAAGATGTAGTATAAGTGTATCAAAGGGTTGGCTTCAGTGAATGTAAAGATTACCGCCCACCAGAATGAGGTAAGAGATCATGTGGGAGAGACTCAAGAACAGTTATAGTGTAGCTTTTGAAGGAGACGCACAGGCAAGTGTGAAGTGTATATAGTTACTGTACAATAAAGATTAATATATAAACAATACAGTCTAAGAACCTCTCTGACTAGACTCTATATGGTGGCATCATAAAGAACCAAATATATAACAGTAATGAGGTCAGGAGCTGAGTGGCCTTGGTGGAACGCAAAATGAGAGTCAGTGAGCAGCTGATTTCTGAGCAAGTGCCACTTGATAGCACTGTCGACGATGATCGAGAGTAGGCTGATAAGATGGTAATTGGTTGCGTTGGATTTGTCCTGCTTTTTGCGTACAGGCATACCTGGGCAATTTTCCACATTGTCGGCTAGATGCCAGTGTTGTAGCTGTGTTGGAACAGCTTGGCGAGAAGTGCAGCATGTTCTGGAGCACAAGTCTTCAGTACTATTGTCAGAATATTGTCAGGGCCCATAGCCTTTACAGTATCCAGTGCCTTCAGCCGTTTATCGATATCACGTGGAGTGAATCGTATTGGCTGAAGACTGGCATCTGTGATGCTGGGGACTTCGGGAGGAGGCTGAGATGACACTTCTGGATGCAAATGCTTCAGCCCTTTTCTTTCGCACTGATGTGCTGGGCTCACCCATCATTGAGGATGGGGATATTTGTGGAGCCACCTCCTCCTGTTAGTTGTTTAATTGTCCACCACCATTCACAACTGGATGTGTCAGGACTGCAGAGCTTAGATCTGATCCATTGGTTGTAGGATCGCTTAGCTCTGTCTATTTCATGCTGTTTACGCAGTTTGGCACGCAGATAGTCCTGGGTTGTATCTTCACCAGGTTGACACCTCATTTTTAGGTATGCCTGGTGCTACTCCTAGCATGCCATCCTGCACTCTTCATTGAACTGGGATTGCTCCCCCAGCTTGAATGTAATGGTAGAGTGGGGGAAATGCCAGGCCATGAGGTTACAGATTGTGCTGGAGTACAATTCTGCTGCTGCTGATGGCCCACAGCGCCTCATGGATGTCCAGTTTTGCATTGCTAGATCTGTTCAAATTCTATCCCATTTAGCACGGTGGTAGTGCCACACAACACGATGGACGGTATCGTCAATGTGAAGACGGGACTTTGTCTCGTTACAACCAAGGTGGGAGGAGTGCATTGTCTTTCTCTAGTTCCACTATTCCACAGGTCACAACATATATTTAAATGTTTTACCCAGTTACCGAAATGGCCAATTATATTGTCAAGACAACCCGATATGCCAAATTGGCAAATATTAATTTCTTTGGTTGGAACCTTGAATTAAGATTTTACTGGAAATTCTTACACATAACTTTTTTAAAAAGTAAACTGGTACCCAAGATAGCCACTGCAATTTACATTTGAAACACTAAAAGATCAGATTGGAGACGACACGACTGACTCAACATAACCAGGAAAATGGGGTGCTCTCTGATTAAGTCACCTGGGATGGGCTTATCAGCATCTACACCCATTGACTTTGAAAGAGCCAACCCCCTCCAAGTGTGACTGGACAGCTTGAGGTGTAACACTCTGAATCTCGGAGAAGATTCCAGAAAGACCTCATTAAAACAACAAAGGGGATTGATAATGTCATGTGACTGCCTGCACAGCTCTGGAGAGACTGTAAGCTTTCTCACACAGAAAACAGACAGGAATAACTGAAATGTCATCAACGAAGCAGCTCTCTCTCTCTCTCTCTCTCTCTCTCTCTCCCTCTCTCTCTCTCCAGAAACGATCAAGAGAAGACCCAGCAACATCTGGTAAAGTCCCTCAAGCCCACAGACCGCCACAGCTAGCAACTAGGGGACAAGGATCAAATCCCAAATCCCTCTTCTGCCTTCAGGAGCACTGAGCAAAGCAAACCCACCACCGTGCATATGGCCCAATGAGGACTTCAGGAATAAACTTCAGCTGAGGACGTGAGATTTAAAAACTGTATTTAAATTCCATTTATTCCGGATTCTACTTCAAACACCAAAGCTGTTTTCCCTGTGTAATCTATTTGTGTGTGTGTGTGTGTGTGTGTGTGTGTGAGTGTGACTCATGTGAATGTGTGCCTGAATGCGTAGCGTATTTTAGCAATTTTAACGGGTTTAGAGTGTTAAGAGTAATAACGTACATTTTTCTTGTTTAAACTCAAGAAAACCTGTCTGATTGGTTCTTTTGCGATTACATTAGAGAACAGGAGCAAGCACTCACTGTGGTGTTAAGTTCAATCACAGTGTTAAAAAAAAATGATAAACCCTGTTGTGGTCAAACCAGAGAAGGAGTGAAAGGGGAATCTGAGACCCCTCCTCACCTGGCCAGAACAATACTTTATCTATATTAGTTTCAGAATAAAAATCCACCAACCAGGTTTCTTTAATAAACAACAAAGTTGTGGTTATTATAAAGCAAGACTTTCGATAAAGATGCAAAGCTTATGAACACACAGTTTGAAATATCAAAGTATACGCTTCTAAAATATCCTAACCTGCACATACACACACACCGGTTAAAGAAAAAATGAAGAAAAATGAAAGAAACTGGGTCTGCAGAGATCATCTTTTTAAACAGTACTTTGGCAAAAGTTCTTGTCATTTCTTGAAGAAAAAGCACAAGATATGGAATGTTCCAGATGACTTTCGGTCTGGCATCTGGCTACGCGTAGATGGCTGTCACTGGGAACTTTAAGGCTTTTCAGGTGAACTACTGCATCCCTGGTTTCGGTTATCATGCTGGATTCTCGGAAGATTTTGCAAAACAGGTGGAAAAGGATGCGTTGAGTGGCTTCTCTTTTGCTGGATACACGCCAACTGAACTACAAACAATATCCAAGAAAAACAAAAACAAAACTCCTAATAGCCATAAACCCAGATATGTGACTTCTCTACATCCTAACAGTTCCATAGTCCGTAAGGCTACAGCTGTTTACTTAGCTTAGGACATGTGGCTTCCAGTAAGTTTTTTTTAAACAAACTCCTAAGTGTCCTTCCACTGACCCTTTAAAAAAAAACAGGTATTAATAATAGAGGCATCTTCATGTCAGTTCACCATCTACAAGGCACAAGTCAGGAGTGTGATGGAATACTCTCCACTTGCCTGGATGAGTGCAGCTCCAACAACACTCAAGAAGCTCAACACCATCCAGGACAAAGCAGCCCGCTTGATTGGCACCCCATCTACAAACATTCACTCCCTCCACCACTGACGCACAGTGGCAGCAGCAACTCACCAAGCCTCCTTGGACAGCACCTCTACCAACTAGAAGGACAAGGGCAGCAGATGCATGGGAACACCACCACCTGAAAGTTCCCCTCCAAGCCACACACCATCCTGACTTGGAACTATATCGCTGTTCCTTCATTGTCGCTGGGTCAAAATCCTGGAACTCCCTTCCTAACAGCACTGTGGGTGCACCTACCCCAAAAGGACTGCAGCGGTTCAAGAAGGCAGCTCACCACCACCTTCTCAAGGGCAATTAGGGATGGACAATAACTGCTGACCTAGCCAGTGACAACCACATCCCAGGAACAAATAAAACAAATCTTTTTTGCAACTGACGCAGACCAAAGGATAATTCTGCGAGTTTGATCATAAGAAGCAACGTTTCACATTAGAGATTCTGTCAAGTTTTATCTATAAATATTCCTAATAATATATCCCTTGGTTTCACTTTAGAAAGTAATTCTGGCAGCTGAAGATTAATCCTATGGTGCCCTTTTTAATATTGTGTCCCTTGTTTATATATGCCCCCAATCCAAATAGACTCATTCACTCCCATTGCGCACAATTCCGATGGACCCAACCCCTTCAGATTTCACTCCCATTCTACACAATCCCAATGGACCCAAACCCCTTCCCATTCACTCCCATTGTACACAATCCCAATGGATCCACACCTTTTCCCAATTGCTCCCATTATGCACAATCCCAATGGATCCAAACCCTTCTCATTCACTCCTATTGTACAGAATCACAATGGAGAAAACCCTTTCCCATTCACCCAATTGTATAGCATCCCAATGGACCCCACTAATTTCCTTGTGTCCCAAGTGAGGTGGATCATGAGAAGGATTGCTGAGCCCCATCCTTCGGAAGCCAATCAGCAATGTTGATGGCTGTGACAGTAGCCGTTAATAATCACATCACCCATTGGTCCAAATGTTGAAGATTCATCTTCTCTCGTCAATATCTTCATCCTCTGTTCTCCAACTCTTCCAACTTTTCTGTTTCTTTTTTTCACTCTGACTGATATTTCATAACGCAACAAAGAGTACATTGAGAAAGAAAGATTCTATGAGAAAAATAAACCATCTGTGGTGAACTAAGAAAATTAAGGATGTTATCAAATTGAAAGAAAAGACATACAATGCTGCGAAGATTGGTGGTGGGTTAGAAAATTGTGAAAATTTTCGAAACCAACAAAGGATGTCTAACAAAGATAGAGGGAGAAATTAGAATATGAGAGTAAACGAACAAGAAATATAAAAAACAGACAGTAAAAGCTTCTGCAAATATATAAAAAGGAAGAGAGTAGCTAAAGTAAATGTTGGTCCCTTAAAGGATGAGACTGGGGAATTAATAATGGCAAACAAGGAAATTAGGAGGCTTGAACAAGTATTTTGTATCTGTCTCCATGGTAGAAGACAATAGAAGACTTCAATTATAGTAGAAATTCAGAGGCAAAAGGGAGAGAGGAACTTAAAACAATCTCTCACTAGAGAAAAAGTACGAGGAAGACCAATAGAACTAAAAGCTGACAAGTCCCCTGGACCTGATGGCCTGCATTCTAGGATCTTAAAAGAAGTAACTGCAGAGATAGTAGATGCATTGGTTGTAATCTTCCAAAATTCTCTAGATTCTGGAAAGGTCCCAGTGGTTTGGAAAACTGCAAATATAACGCCCCTATTCAGGAAAGGAGGGAGACAGAAGGCAGGACACTATAGACCAGTTTGCCTAACATCTGGCATTGGGAAAATGCTGGAATCTATTATTAAGGAAGTAGTAGCAGGACATTTAGAAAATCATAACAACAATCAGGCAGAGTCAACATGGTTTTATAAAAGAGTTGTTTTTGACAAATTTATTAGAGTTCTTTGAGGATGTAACAAGCAAGGTAGATAAAGGGGGACCAGTAGATGTAGTGTATTTGGATTTCCAAAATGCATTCAATAAGATGCCACATAAAAGGTTACTACACAAGATAAGAGCTCATGGCATTTTAGGCAATATATTAGCATGGACAGAGGATTGACTAACTAATAGGAAACAGAGAGTCGGGATAAATGGGTCATTTTCAGGTCGGCAAGCTGTAATTAGTGGGGTGCCACAGGGATCGGTGCTGGGGCCTCAACTATTTACAGTCTACATTAATGACTTGGATGAAGGGACTGACGGTATTGTAGCCAAATTTTCTGTCGATACAAAGATCAGTGAGAAAGCAAGTTGTGAGGAGGACACAAAGTGTCTGCAAAGAGATATAGATAGGTTAAGTGAGGGGGGAAACATCTGGCAGATGGAGTATAATGTGGGAAAATGTGAGGTTGTCCACTTTGGTGGGAAGAACAGAAGAGCAGAATATTATTTACATGGAGAGAAAGTGCAGAATGCTGCCGTACAGAGGGATCTGAGTGTCCTTGTGTATGAATCATTGGGCAGCACAGTGACGCAGTGGTTAGCACCGCAGCCTCACAGCTCCAGTGACCCGGGTTCGATTCTGGGTGCTGCCTGTGCGGAGCTTGCAAGTTCTCCCTGTGACTGCGTGGGTTTTCTCCGGGTGCTCCGGTTTCCTCCCACATGCCAAAAGACTTGCAGGTTGATAGGTAAATCGGCCAATATAAATTGCCCCTAGTATAGGTAGGTGGTAGGGGAATGTGGTAGGAATATGGGATTAATATTTCTTTTGGGCCTCCTTATCTCGAGAGACAATGGATACGCGCCTGGAGGTGGTCAGTGGTTTGTGAAGCAGCGCCTGGAGTGGCTATAAAGGCCAATTCTGGAGTGACAGGCTCTTCCACAGGTGCTGCAGAGAAATTTGTTTGTTGGGGCTGTTGCACAGTTGGCTCTCCCCTTGCGCCTCTGTCTTTTTTCCTGCCAACTACTAAGTCTCTTCGACTCGCCACAATTTAGCCCTGTCTTTATGGCTGCCCGCCAGCTCTGGCGAACGCTGGCAACTGACTCCCACGACTTGTGATCAATGTCACACGATTTCATGTCGCGTTTGCAGACGTCTTTATAACGGAGACATGGACGGCCGGTGGGTCTGATACCAGTGGCGAGCTCGCTGTACAATGTGTCTTTGGGGATCCTGCCATCTTCCATGCGGCTCACATGGCCAAGCCATCTCAAGCGCCGCTGACTCAGTAGTGTGTATAAGCTGGGGGTGTTGGCCGCTTCAAGGACTTCTGTGTTGGAGATATAGTCCTGCCACCTGATGCCAAGTATTCTCCGAAGGCAGCGAAGATGGAATGAATTGAGACGTCGCTCTTGGCTGGCATACGTTGTCCAGGCCTCGCTGCCGTAGAGCAAGGTACTGAGGACACAGGCCTGATACACTCGGACTTTTGTGTTCCGTGTCAGTGCGCCATTTTCCCACACTCTCTTGGCCAGTCTGGACATAGCAGTGGAAGCCTTACCCATGCGCTTGTTGATTTCTGCATCTAGAGACAGGTTACTGGTGATAGTTGGTGATGGGATTAATATAGGATTAGTATAAATAGGTGGTTGATGGTCATCACAGACTTGGTGGGCCGAAGGGCCTGTTTCAGTGCTGTATCTCTAAAAAAAATCAAAAGGTCAGTGGGTAGGTACAGCAAGTCATTAGGAAGGAAACTGGAATATTGGGTTTATTGCAAGGGGGATGGAGTATAAAAGTAGGGAAGTCTTGCTCATACAGGGTGTTGGTGAGTCCACACCTGGAATACTGTGTACAGTTTTGGTCTCCTTACTTAAGGAGGGATATACTCGCATTGGAAGCATTTCAGAGAAGGTTCACTAGACAGATTCCTGGGATGAAGGGGTTGTCTTATGAGAAAAGATTGAGCAGGTTGGACCGATACTCACTGGAGTTTAGGAAAATGAGAGGCGATATGTTTCAATAATATCACCTCTCAGTTTTGATAAGATTGTGAGGGGGCTGACAGGGTAGATTCTGAGAGGATTTCCCCTTGTGGGGAAATCTAGAACGAGGGGACACAGTTTCAGCATTAGGGGTCTCCCATTTATGACGGAAATGAGGAGGAATTTCTTCTTTCAGAGGGTTGTTAATCTTTAGAATTCTCTACCCTAGACAGCAGTGGAGGCTGGATCATTGAATATAGTCGAGGTTGAGTTTTGATTTTTCTACAAGGGAGTCAAGAGTTATTGGGTGGGGGTGGTGGCAAGGTAAGGCAGGAACGTGGAGTTAAGGCCACAGTCGGATCATCCATGATCTAGTTGAATGGCAGAGCAGGCTCGAGGGGCTGAATGGCCTACTCCTGCTTTTATTTCTTATGATCTCATGTTGCCCATCTATTGTTCTACAAATACCAGCAAGCCTCTGGAACCTTCTCCTCACCAGGCCACTGTTCATAGAGAGAGTAATGAAAATCACAGGGGATGTCACAGGTGAACCCAGTACCATCCTCACTGAGAGGTCAATACCATGGTTAGCAGCAGCTACAATCCATCACAGGAGTCATCAGGACCAGTGTCTCTTACTGCTTCTTCCTCCTGTGTTCAATCATAGACTCGTACAGCACATACAGTGGCTATTCAGCCCATCGTGCCTGTACTGGCTCATTGAGAGAGTTGCCCTGCTCTTTTCACAATTTTGATCCATTTTAAGGGAAAGCACATAAGTGCTTGAGGGAGAAAGGAATAGAAGGATATGTACAATTTCGGAATTTGCAGATGCCATGAAACTTGTAAGTGTAGTAAATAATGGGAAGGATAGTGATTTGACTTCAAGAGTACACAGAGAGGCTGGTGGAATGGGTGGACACATGACAGATACAGAGAAGTGAGAGGTGATGTATTTTGATAGGAAGAATGAGGAGAGACAATATAAGCTAAACAGTACAATTTTCAATGAGGTGGAGGTACAGAGAGACCTGGAGATGTTGGTCTTTGAAGGTGACAGGTCAGGCTAACAAAGCAGTTAATTAAACATATGGGATCCTGGGCTTTATAAATAGAGTCATAGAGTACAAAAGCAGGAGGTTATGCCAAAACCTATAGAAAAACACTAGTTCACTATATAAAACAGTATATAAAACACTAGTTCACTATATAAAACACTTTATAAAACAGTAGTTCACTATATAAAACACTTTATAAAACACTATATAAAACACTAGTTCACTATATAATACACTATATAAAACAGTAGTTCACTATATAAAACACTATATAAAACACTAGTTCACTATATAAAACACTTTATAAAACACTATATAAAACACTAGTTCACTATATAAAACACTATATAAACAGTAGTTCACTATATAAAACACCATATAAAACACTATATAAAACACTAGTTCACTATATAAAACACTATATAAAACAGTAGTTCACTATATAAAACACTATATAAAACACTAGTTCACTATATAAAACACTTTATAAAACACTATATAAAACACTAGTTCACTATATAAAACACTATATAAAACACTAGTTCACTATATAAAACAGTAGTTCACTATATAAAACACTATATAAAACACTATATAAAACACTAGTTCACTATATAAAACACTATATAAAACACTAGTTCACTATATAAAACACTATATAAAACACTAGTTCACTATATAAAACACTTTATAAAACACTATATAAAACACTAGTTCACTATATAAAACACTATATAAAACACTATATAAAACACTATATAAAACACTTTATAAAACACTATATAAAACACTAGTTCACTATATAAAACACTATATAAAACACTAGTTCACTATATAAAACACTTTATAAAACACTATATAAAACACTAGTTCACTATATAAAACACTATATAAAACAGTAGTTCACTATATAAAACACCATATAAAACACCAGTTCATTATATAAAACACTATATAAAACACTAGTTCACTATATAAAACACTATATAAAACACCAGTTCATTATATAAAACACTATATAAAACACTAGTTCACTATATAAAACACTATATAAAACAGTAGTTCACTATATAAAACACTTTATAAAACACTATATAAAACACTAGTTCACTATAGAAAACACTATATAAAACAGTAGTTCACTATATAAAACACTATATAAAACACTATATAAAACACTAGTTCACTATATAAAACACTATATAAAACACTAGTTCACTATATAAAACACTATATAAAACACTAGTTCACTATATAAAACACTATATAAAACAGTAGTTCACTATATAAAACACTTTATAAAACACTATATAAAACACTAGTTCACTATATAAAACACTATATAAAACAGTAGTTCACTATATAAAACACTATATAAAACACTATATAAAACACTAATTCACTATATAAAACACTTTATAAAACACTATATAAAACACTAGTTCACTATATAAAACACTATATAAAACACTAGTTCACTATATAAAACACTATATAAAACACCAGTTCATTATATAAAACACTATATAAAACACTAGTTCACTATATAAAACACTATATAAAACAGTAGTTCACTATATAAAACACTTTATAAAACACTATATAAAACACTAGTTCACTATAGAAAACACTATATAAAACAGTAGTTCACTATATAAAACACTATATAAAACACTATATAAAACACTAGTTCACTATATAAAACACTATATAAAACACTAGTTCACTATATAAAACACTATATAAAACACTAGTTCACTATATAAAACACTATATAAAACAGTAGTTCACTATATAAAACACTTTATAAAACACTATATAAAACACTAGTTCACTATATAAAACACTATATAAAACAGTAGTTCACTATATAAAACACTATATAAAACACTAATTCACTATATAAAACACTTTATAAAACACTATATAAAACACTAGTTCACTATATAAAACACTATATAAAACAGTAGTTCACTATATAAAACACCATATAAAACACCAGTTCATTATATAAAACACTATATAAAACACTAGTTCACTATATAAAACACTATATAAAACACTAGTTCACTATATAAAACACTTTATAAAACACTATATAAAACACTAGTTCACTATATAAAACAGTAGTTCACTAAATAAAACACTATATAAAACACTAGTTCACTAAATAAAACACTATATAAAACACTATATAAAACAGTCGTTCACTATATAAAACACTATATAAAACACTATATAAAACACTAGTTCACTATATAAAACAGTAGTTCACTAAATAAAACACTATATAAAACACTATATAAAACAGTCGTTCACTATATAAAACACTTTATAAAACACTATATAAAACACTAGTTCACTATATAAAACACTAGTTCACTATATAAAACACTATATAAAACAGTAGTTCACTATATAAAACACTATATAAAACACTATATAAAACATTAGTTCACTATATAAAACAGTAGTTCACTAAATAAAACACTATATAAAACACTATATAAAACAGTAGTTCACTATATAAAACACTATATAAAACACTAGTTCACTATATAAAACACTAGTTCACTATATAAAACACTATATAAAACAGTAGTTCACTATATAAAACACTATATAAAACACTAGTTCACTATATAAAACACTATATAAAACACTAGCTCACTAAATAAAACACTATATAAAACAGTAGTTCACTATATAAAACACTATATAAAACACTAGTTCACTATATAAAACACTATATAAAACAGTAGTTCACTATATTCTTTTCTTTTGGGCCTCCTTATCTCGAGAGACAATGGATACGCGCCTGGAGGTGGTCAGTGGTTTGTGAAGTAGCGCCTGGAGTGGCTATAAAGGCCAATTCTGGAGTGACAGGCTCTTCCACAGGTGCTGCAGAGAAATTTGTTTGTTGGGGCTGTTGCACAGTTGGCTCTCCCCTTGCGCCTCTGTCTTTTTTCCTGCCAACTACTAAGTCTCTTCGACTCGCCACAATTTAGCCCTGTCTTTATGGCTGCCCGCCAGCTCTGGCGAACGCTGGCAACTGACTCCCACGACTTGTGATCAATGTCACATGATTTCATGTCGCGTTTGCAGACGTCTTTATAACGGAGACATGGACGGCCGGTGGGTCTGATACCAGTGGCGAGCTCGCTGTACAATGTGTCTTTGGGGATCCTGCCATCTTCCATGCGGCTCACATGGCCAAGCCATCTCAAGCGCCGCTGACTCAGTAGTGTGTATAAGCTGGGGGTGTTGGCCGCTTCAAGGACTTCTGTGTTGGAGATATAGTCCTGCCACCTGATGCCAAGTATTCTCCGAAGGCAGCGAAGATGGAATGAATTGAGACGTCGCTCTTGGCTGGCATACGTTGTCCAGGCCTCGCTGCCGTAGAGCAAGGTACTGAGGACACAGGCCTGATACACTCGGACTTTTGTGTTCCGTGTCAGTGCGCCATTTTCCCACACTCTCTTGGCCAGTCTGGACATAGCAGTGGAAGCCTTACCCATGCGCTTGTTGATTTCTGCATCTAGAGACAGTTTACTGGTGATAGTTGAGCCTAGGTAGGTGAACTCTTGAACCACTTCCAGAGCGTGGTCGCCAATATTGATGGATGGAGCATTTCTGACATCCTGCCCCATGATGTTCGTTTTCTTGAGGCTGATGGTTAGGCCAAATTCACTATATAAAACACTATATAAAACACTAGTTCACTATATAAAACACTATATAAAACACTATATAAAACACTAGTTCACTATATAAAACACTATATAAAACACTAGCTCACTATATAAAACACTAGTTCACTATATAAAACACTATATAAAACACTAGTTCACTATATAAAACACTATATAAAACACTAGCTCACTATATAAAACACTAGTTCACTATATAAAACACTATATAAAACACTAGCTCACTATATAAAACACTAGTTCACTATATAAAACACTATATAAAACAGTAGTTCACTATATAAAACACTATATAAAACACTAGTTCACTATATAAAACACTATATAAAACAGTAGTTCACTATATAAAACACTATATAAAACACTAGTTCACTATATAAAACACTATAAAACACTATATAAAACACTATATAAAACACTATATAAAACACTAGTTCACTATATAAAACACTAGTTCACTATATAAAACACTAGTTCACTATATAAAACACTATATAAAACACTAGTTCACTATATAAAACACTATATAAAACACTAGTTCACTCTATAAAACACTAGTTCACTATATAAAACACTATATAAAACACTAGTTCACTATATAAAACAGTAGTTCACTATATAAAACACTATATAAAACACTAGTTCACTATATAAAACACTATATAAAACACTAGTTCACTATATAAAACACTATATAAAACACTATATAAAACAGTAGTTCACTATATAAAACACTATATAAAACAGTAGTTCACTATATAAAACACTATATAAAACACTAGTTCACTATATAAAACACTAGTTCACTATATAAAACACTATATAAAACACTATATAAAACACTATATAAAACACTAGTTCACTATATAAAACACTAGTTCACTATATAAAACACTAGTTCACTATATAAAACACTATATAAAACACTAGTTCACTCTATAAAACACTAGTTCACTATATAAAACACTATATAAAACACTAGTTCACTATATAAAACAGTAGTTCACTATATAAAACACTATATAAAACACTAGTTCACTATATAAAACACTATATAAAACACTAGTTCACTATATAAAACACTAGTTCACTATATAAAACACTATATAAAACACTAGCTCACTATATAAAACACTAGTTCACTATATAAAACACTATATAAAACACTATATAAAACAGTAGTTCACTATATAAAACACTATATAAAACACTAGTTCACTATATAAAACACTATATAAAACAGTAGTTCACTATATAAAACACTATATAAAACACTAGTTCACTATATAAAACACTAGTTCACTATATAAAACACTAGTTCACTATATAAAACACTATATAAAACACTATATAAAACACTAGTTCACTATATAAAACACTAGTTCACTATATAAAACACTAGTTCACTATATAAAACACTATATAAAACACTAGTTCACTATATAAAACACTATATAAAACACTAGTTCACTATATAAAACACTAGTTCACTATATAAAACACTATATAAAACACTAGTTCACTATATAAAACACTATATAAAACACTAGTTCACTCTATAAAACACTAGTTCACTATATAAAACACTATATAAAACACTAGTTCACTATATAAAACAGTAGTTCACTATATAAAACACTATATAAAACACTAGTTCACTATATAAAACACTAGTTCACTATATAAAACACTATATAAAACACTAGTTCAGCTGGAGTATTGTGTCTCATCCTAGGTGCTATGTTTGAGGAAAGAGGTGAAGGCTTTGGAGAGAGTATGGAAAAGATTCACGAGAATACTTCCAAAGATTACAGTTACGTGGATAGACTGGAGAAGCTGGGGTTGCTCTCCTTAGAGCAGAGGAGGAGATTTGATTAAGGTGTTCAAAATCATAAGGGGTTTAGATAGAGGAAGGAGAAGTGTTGCGAACCAGAGGCCACAGATTTAAGGTGATTGGCAAAAGAACCAGAGGTGACACGAGGAAAAACTTCTTTAGACGAGTGGTTAGGAATTGGAACACACTACCCTGCCCAATAGGGAGGTGGAAATTGATTCAAGAGTAGCCTTCAAAAGGGAATTTGAGGATTACTTGAAGGAGAGAAGAGAGAGACTAACTGGATTGCTCTTTGAAAGAGTCAGTGCAGACTCGATGGGCCAAATGGCCTCCCTCTGTGTTGTACTATTCTCGGATTCTATGTTATGGTGAGCTGAAGAGGATTGGGAGGAGGCTCATGAACAACAGAAATTCCAGCAGAGATATATCAGGCCAAATGGCCTGTTTCTGTGCTCTGGACTCTATGTAATTCTGTGTAATGTATCCGTGCAGACATTGCCCCTTTAAATACTATGTGTTTCTGAAGGGATAATGGAATAAACTATAATGATGTCCAGGGCAGAGATTGGTACATTATGGCGAAGTCCCATACTGTGTTCACCAACTTGATGGAGTCTGTACGGGCCTCACTGTGCTCTTTCATTCCGGTCATAGGGACCATGTACTGGCAATACGACAATGACAATGACAGAGTTTACACTGAAGACCCGCAAGGCAATCGCTATCCCCGTTCCATATCACATGGGTTTCCAGGGATTGAGGGTCCCATCGACACCATCTACTTTGACAAAAGGGATCACTGTGTGTATTTCTTCAAAGGCTTCAATGTGAGTATCTGTAATCTCTGACTCATTTATATCCTCCTCAATCCCATGTTACCACAGCTGGTCCTTCCATTAATTGTAATGCTTATCAATAATTCCCAACCTCCATCACAATCTGAAACCAACACCAAGGGCTGAAGCAGCTCTAAACACTCCCAGGACCGGTACAGCATGGGGTTAGTTACAGAGTAAAGCTCCCTCGACACTGTCCCCATCAAACACTCCCAGGACAGGTACAGCACGTATTTCAAATTTGTACAACAATTAAACAGGGCAGTGGTGAGACCACACCTGGAATTTAAAAAAACGGGGATTGGCTCCTCTGTGATTGGGTATACTGAGTGCCTCAACGAGGTGCAGCTGACAGTGCTGTAGTCAGTTGCTGGAGAGGGAGAGCTGAGGAGGGAACTGCAAAAACCTTTCAACAACTTTTGCTGCAGAGGAAAGAATTTGGAATAAGGCTGTATTTCGAGGTGGGTCTCGAGCACCAGACTCTTATTTCATTTGGACTGTTGTGGGAGGTGGAAGAGGCCAGAAGAACAAGGGGTGGGGGCTGTACAATTCTGCAGGGAGCTGTGCAGTTGCACTAAAGTTGCAGGGAAGCTCCCTCCCCACCCCAATTGCCCAGCCTGAGTCAGCTGAAGCTGCTTGGCTATAGAGACATAAGGATCGAACTAGAGCCTGGGCAGCTTTCGGCTGACCCAGGTGAAGACCCCTCCCACAACCCGAAGACCAGAAGACCAGGAGTGTTTACAGTGCTCTGAGTACCACCCTTTAAGGAGAAAAAAAAGCAAAGTCATTGCTTGCAGCCTGTCTTTCCCCTTTCCTGTATACCCTCAGCCTCTCCCCAAACCTCCTCGTTGGTTTCTTTGTTTGTTTGTTTGCCTGCAATTTGGGGGTGGGTTTGGCTCTTGAACCATGGCAAGCCCATCATCACTGGTGGCGGGGCCTTCTCATACTTATGCGGCTGTAGCCTCTGCGGCTGCCCACGTGGCCCCGTCACCCTTTAAATTATTGACATGCAGCCATGGGGTGAAGAGCTATCCCCACCCCAACATGTCTATTGAGGCCTGCGTTAAGGCAATGGCCGTGGTTGTCGGCCCCACGGCCATTGTTGCGGCCTCAAAGATGTATGGGAAGGCTGTGTTCTTTTTGAAGACCGAGCGGGCGGTGTCCCTGGCCCTGAGTAAAGGGCTCACTGTGGGGGGGACCTTCCTGCCAGTGGACCCTCTGGGGGCCACTGCGCATCGGATAATGTTGTCCAACGTCCCACCCTTCATTCCCAGTGAGCTCCTCCTCCCCCACCTGCACCATCTGGGGGAGGTGAGGTCGGGGATCACCCCAGTCCGGCTTGGTCTTCGGGAGCACAGCCTCCAACATGTCTACTCCTTCCGCCGCCAGTTATTTATGCAGCTGGCGCGGGAGGAGGACACGGAGGGCCAATTTAATGTGGAGTTCCAGGGGACGGCCTACCGCGTCTTTTGGACCTCGGACGGGGCGCGGTGCCACGTCTGCAAGGGGGTGGGGCATGTTCGGAAGAACTGCCCCAACCTCCCGGCCGCCAGCTCCACCTCGGCGGCCCAGAGTGGTTCCACAGCACCTCCTCCCACTCCCCCCGCACATCCAACAGACACCGCTCAGTCGGTTCCGGAGGCTGTGGTTTTCACAGCCTCTGGCGGGGAGGGGAGCGTCCGTCCGAGCGGAAGGAAGACGCGGGGAAAAAAGAAACATCGTGAGGCGCGTCCCCTGGACACTTTGACTCAACCCGAGCCTGAGCTCAGCCCAAAGCCCATTCCCAAAGAATCCACCTGTCCCAGGGCTGGGCTCAGGCCCAGGGTGACTAAAAAAGGAAAAAAGGGTGCGGAGGCGGAGGCCTCTGATGACATGGAGGTCTCTGAGACTCCGCGCCCAAGTGCGAAAAAGAGGAGAAGGCACCCCTCCACAGAAATAACACAGGGCCCTGAGGTGCAGGGCCCATCTGTTGGAGGGGAGCTGCCTCCTGTTTCTGGTCCTCAGGTGCCCCCTACCGCCACCACCAAGGCTGCAAAGTCCGGGCAGGTGCTCCCTATTCCTCAGGATGGAGGGGAGGGGATGGCCCCGGTACGTGAGGCCCCTCCTGAAGGAGTAAGTGGGGCCCTGCTTGTGGTGGGGGAGCCTGGGGAAACCGCCCATTCCGCCACTGCTACTGGGTCGGGTGTCCTGAATGAAGGGGAGGGCGAGGCCCCAGAGGGTCGGGCCTCCCAGCCGGAGTCCACCACCAACCAGGAGACACCCGACCCAGTTATAACTGAGAATGCTGCCCCATCTGCTGGGCCTGTGGGTGCTGGCGGAGCGGGAGATGGCCTCCTCTCGCCGCCTCCAGTCTCGGCTCCGGCTGGTTTCCCGGAGTCCGGAACTTCTGTCTCCCCTGGACCAGTCATTGGCCTGGGGATGGAGGTGGAGGGGGATCCTGAACCGCTGGTGCCTACAGGCTCCAGTTTCACAATAGAACCCAGAGAGGACTCCTCCGCCATCGATCCTGGGGGTGGGATCGTGACGGAGGCGGGACCAGCTGGCGCGGCCGGGACGTCCGCCCCACAGTGTGTGGTGGATGTGTCGGCCGCTGGCGGTGACGACCCGGAGGAGGATGGGGATTCGGTGCGGGGCACGGAGGATGATCTTGATTCCATCGCCAGTGAGGTGGTGGAGTCCCTCGTGCCTCCCACCGAATCTCCTCTCATCCCCACGGCGGAACTCCGGGATTTCCTCGCGGCTTGCAGAGGTTGCCGCAATAAAGTTCAGCTGGCCCTCGACCGTTGGTCGAATCTGGCGCTGATCATACAGTCCGTCCGTGCCGCCCTTAAGATAGCGGGCAAGCGCGCGGACGTGAAACTGGTTGAGAGGCGCCGTTTTAATGTGTTCCTCAATGGGTTGCTGGGGGAGTGGAGGGCCAGGTGCACTTCCACTCCCTCCTCACAGTGAGCTGTTGGTGACGGGTTTTAAGTACCTTTGACATGAAGATAACCATAGCCCGCCTCAACATCAACGGCAGCAGAGGGGCTCACCGCAGATTTCACAATCTCTCAGTCCTTAGGGAAGGGAGATACGCGGTGAGCTTTCTGCAGGAAACCCACACCGTTCCGGGAGACGAAGCCACCTGGCTCCTGGAGTGGCAGGGTGGGGTCTACATGAGTCACCTCACCCCTATTTCTAGTGGGGTGGCTATCTTGTTGGCCCCGACTTTTCAGCCGGAGATCTTGGGGGTCAAGGAGCTAGTGCCAGGCCGCTTGCTCCACCTCGCCGTTCGCCTGGGTAGCGTGCCGCTCCACTTTGTGAACGTGTACGCGCCCAGGCCCGGCGCGTTGCAAGCGCGCTTCTTTGAAGAAGTGTCCGCTCTCTTGAGCTCCATCGATAGCGGCGAGTGCATCATCCTCGGGGGGGATTTTAACTGCACCCTCGAGGTGGGGGATCGCTCCGGTCCCCAGCGCGGCCAAGCGTCGGTGGAGAAGTTGAGGGGACTGATCAGCTCCCTTAACTTGGTCGACGTCTGGCGGAATCTCCATCCCGACTCCAGCGCCTTCACGTGGAGGTCTGGAGGAGGGGGGTCGCGAATCGACCGCCTCTACATTTCGCAGGCGTACGTCTCCCGCGTTTCGGCGGCCTCCATGCGGCTGGTGCCGTGCTCGGACCACCGCCTGGTGTGGGCGGAGTTCACTCCGCTCCGCACGCGGGCGGGGTCCGCGTACTGGCACTTTAACAACCGGCTGCTGGAGGACGTGCGATTTCGGGACTCGTTCTGTCGATTCTGGGCCGACTGGAGAAGGAAGCAGGGGGGCTTCCCCTCCTTGAGGCTATGGTGGGATGTGGGCAAGACTCACATCCGCGTCTTCTGTCAGGAGTACGCGAAGGGGTCGACCAAGAGGCGGGAAGCCGAGATCGGGCGCCTTGAGAGGGAGGTGCTCGACTTGGAATCCCGCCTCGGTCATGCCGTCGCGGACCCGGCCCTGTGGCAGGCGTACAAAGAGAAGAAGGGCGCGCTGAGGGACCTGCAGCTCATAGGGTCCCGAGGCGCGTACGTGAGGTCGCGGATCCAGATCCTGGAAGATTTGGACCGCGCCTCTCCCTTCTTCTACTCGCTGGAAAAATGGCGGGGGGTCCGTAAGCAGCTCGTCGAGCTGCTGGCCGACGACGGATCCTCCATCACGGATCCGGAGGGAATGGGCCTCCTGGTCCGGACGTATTACAGTGCGTTGTTCTCTCCGGATCCGTCCAGCGAGGATGCGCGCAGAGTTTTGTGGGAGGACCTGCCGCAGGTCAGCCCGGAGGGCGCCGAAGGATTGGAGGCTCCGCTCACGTTGGCGGAGCTGACTGGCGCCCTCCACCAGCTCTCGAGGGGCAAATCCCCAGGGCTGGATGGGTTGACCGTGGAGTTCCTCAGGGCGTTCTGGGACGTCCTGGGGGACGATTACGCGCGGGTCCTGGGGGAAAGCCTGGCGACCGGGGAGATGCCCCTCTCGTGGCGCAGGGCGGTCATCGTCCTGCTGCCGAAGAGGGGCGATCTCCGCCTGCTTAAAAACTGGCGTCCGGTCTCCCTCCTCAGCACGGATTATAAGATCTTTGCCCGGGCTATGTCTACCCGCCTGGGCTCCGTGCTGGCCCACATGATCCACCCCGACCAGTCCTACACGGTCCCGGGCCGGTCCATCCAGGACAACATCCACCTGGTCCGGGACCTGATCCATCTTTCCCAGAGGACTGGTCAGTCGGTCGCCTTTCTCTCCCTCGATCAGGAGAAGGCGTTCGACAGGGTGGATCACGATTACCTTTTCGGGACTCTGCGCGCTTTCGGACTCGGGCCGCATTTCGTGGCCCGGGTCCAACTTTTATACGCCGCCGCAGAGTGTCTAGTCAAAGTTAACGGGTCCTTGACGGCGCCCGTTCGATTTGGGAGAGGAGTGCGTCAGGGGTGCCCCATGTCCGGCCAATTGTATACCATCTGCGTGGAGCCCTTCCTGTGCCTGCTTCGCAGGAGGTTGACGGGATTGGCTCTGCGCGAGCCGGCCATGCGGGTCGTCCTCTCGGCTTACGCCGACGACGTGCTCCTCGCAATCACAGATCCCGTTGACTTGCGGAGGATGCGCGACTGCCAGCAGACCTTTTCTGCCGCGTCCTCCGCGAGGATCAATTGGGAGAAATGTTCCGGACTCCTGGTTGGTCAGTGGCGGGTGGACTCCCTGCCGGAGGAGATGACACCCTTTGCGTGGAGCACCACGCACCTCCTCTATCTGGGAGTCCACCTTAGCCCCGCTGAGGAAGCCTGGCCGGCAAACTGGCAGGAGTTGGAGGCGAAAGTCACCGCTCGGCTGGGGCGCTGGACAGGACTGCTCCGAGTGCTTTCCTACAGGGGCCGAGCGTTGGTCATAAACCAACTGGTGGCCTCCATGCTGTGGTACCGGTTGGTCACTTTGGCCCCGCCCCCTGTATTTGCCACCAAGATCCAGAAGAAACTCGTCGATTTCTTCTGGGGCAAGAGGAAACACTGGGTCTCTGCCGCGGTCCTGAGTCTCCCGATCGAGGAGGGCGGTCAGTCGCTGGTGTGCGTCCGCACCCAGGCTGCGACTCTCCGCCTTCGGACCCTGCAGAGATACCTGTACGTCGAGCGTCCTCCCAGATGGTGTGCGCTGGCGACGTATTTTTTCCGCCAGTGTCACTGCCTTCAAGACGACACGCAGCTCCCGGTGGAGTCCGTTAGCCGCGCCTCTCTGAGGGAGTTGCCTGTCTTTTACCGGGATCTTTTCCGAGTCTGGAACATGGTCGCCTCCAGTCAGGGCGCTCCCCCGCCGGCGGAGGAGAGCGCCTCGGCTGTCCGGGCGGCCGACTCCGGGGACGGTCCGGCGGGCGGAGGAGTAGCCGGAACCCCCGGGACGCCCCTCACTGCGGGTGGCGAGGGGGCTCGGGAGTGCGGAGCAATCCCGGCCGAGCTGATCCCCGCTCGGCCGGAACTGCTCATCGGACCCAGGCCCCGAAACCCTCCTCGGGAGCCAGTCCCGCACAACCCGA
Organism: Heterodontus francisci; assembly: GCF_036365525.1. NCBI lineage: Eukaryota > Metazoa > Chordata > Chondrichthyes > Heterodontiformes > Heterodontidae > Heterodontus > Heterodontus francisci. The sequence continues at coordinate 9,698,265 of NC_090371.1, read as the reverse complement.
GCCGCCTCTCGGAAATGCCCTCCGTGCCATTCTAATCGGCGCGGAGGGGTTTCCTGTACGGGCTGCTCCTGCACACTCTCCACTTCCTCGCCCTCGTCAGCCGGCCGGACACGCCCTGGCGGTCCGCGTTGCCATCTGGCGGCGAGGGGAAACCCCGATGGAGGTCTCTCTACGCGGGAGTCTTCCCCCTTTACATCGGGGACCTGGGGTGGAGGGTGCTGCACAGAGCAGTCCCGTGCAATAGGCTTTTAAGTAGGTTCACGGACTCCCAGGCCACCTGTACTTTCTGCGGCCTGGACGAGTCCGTGTTCCACATTTATATGGAGTGTGCGAGGTTGCAGCCCCTATTTGAGTATCTGAAGGGGCTGCTCCTCAAATTCTGGCTGCACTTCAGTCCCACGCTCCTGATCTTTGGGCACCCGGTGCGGAGGGGCTTGGGCCGGGAGGAGGATCTCCTCGTCGGTCTGCTCCTGGGCCTGGCCAAGGTGGCAATTCACAGGTCCAGGTTGCGGGCCATCGGGGGTTCCATCCTCCCCGATTGCCTGCCCCTCTTCCGCGGTTACGTTCGCGCCCGGGTGTCCCTGGAAAAGGAGCATGCGGTGTCCGCCGGTACGCTTGAGGCCTTCCGCGACCGGTGGGCACCGCAGGGACTGGAGTGCATCGTCGACGCCGAGAATGGCATTTTAATTTGAGTTTTTTGTTTATTTATCTGTTTTAATAAAGTTATTTTAAAACTGTAAATATGTACATAAAGGGGGCCTGAGGGATAAAGGCCCCCTCGATGTGAAAAATATAAAAGGGGCCTGGGGTATAAAGGTCACCTTGTAAAAAAAAAAAACGGGGTTAGAAAAAAAAAAAAAATGGGGTTAGATACAGAGTAAAGCTCCCTCGACACTGTCCCCATCAAACACTCCCAGGACCGGTACAGCATGGGGTTAGATACAGAGTAAAGCTCCCTCGACACTGTCCCCATCAAACACTCCCAGGACAGGTACAGCACGTATTTCAAATTTGTACAACAATTCAACAGGGCAGTGGTGAGACCACACCTGGAATTTAAAAAAACGGGGATTGGCTCCTCTGTGATTGGGAATACTGAGTGCCTCAACGAGGTGCAGCTGACAGTGCTGTAGTCAGTTGCTGGAGAGGGAGAGCTGAGGAGGGAACTGCAAAAACCTTTCAACAACTTTTGCTGCAGAGGAAAGAATTTGGAATAAGGCTGTATTTCGAGGTGGGTCTCGAGCACCAGACTCTTATTTCATTTGGACTGTTGTGGGAGGTGGAAGAGGCCAGAAGAACAAGGGGTGGGGGCTGTACAATTCTGCAGGGAGCTGTGCAGTTGCACTAAAGTTGCAGGGAAGCTCCCTCCCCACCCCAATTGCCCAGCCTGAGTCAGCTGAAGCTGCTTGGCTATAGAGACATAAGGATCGAACTAGAGCCTGGGCAGCTTTCGGCTGACCCAGGTGAAGACCCCTCCCACAACCCGAAGACCAGAAGACCAGGAGTGTTTACAGTGCTCTGAGTACCACCCTTTAAGGAGAAAAAAAAGCAAAGTCATTGCTTGCAGCCTGTCTTTCCCCTTTCCTGTATACCCTCAGCCTCTCCCCAAACCTCCTCGTTGGTTTCTTTGTTTGTTTGTTTGCCTGCAATTTGGGGGTGGGTTTGGCTCTTGAACCATGGCAAGCCCATCATCACTGGTGGCGGGGCCTTCTCATACTTATGCGGCTGTAGCCTCTGCGGCCGCCCGTGTGACCCCGTCACCTTTTAAATTAATTACTTCAAGCCATGGGGTAAAGAGCTACCCCCACCCCAATATGTCTATAGAGGCCTGTGTAAAGGCAATGGCCGAGGTTGTTGGCCCCTCGGCCATTGTGCCAGCCTCAAAAATGTACGGGAAGGCTGTGTTCTTCCTGAAGACCGAGCGGGCCGTGTCCCTGGCCCTGAATAAAGGGCTCACTGTGGGTGGGACTTTCCTGCCGGTGGACCCTCTAGGGGCCCACTGCGCAGCGGATACTGTTATCAAATGTCCCGCCCTTAATTCCCAGTGAGCTCCTCCTTCCCCACCTGCACCATCTGGGGGAGGTGAGGTCGGGGATCACCCCAGTCCGGCTTGGTCTTCGGGAACACAGCCTCCAACATGTCTACTCCTTCCGCCGCCAGTTATTTATGCAACTGGCGCGGGAGGAGGACACGGAGGGCCAATTTAATGTGGAGTTCCAGGGGACAGCCTACCGCGTCTTTTGGACCTCGGACAGGGCGCCGTGCCACGTCTGCAAGGGGGTGGGGCATGTTCATAAGAACTGCCCCAACCTCCTGGCCGCCAGCTCCACCTCGGCATCCCAGGGTCCTCCCACTCCCCCCACACATCCATCAGTTGGTTCCAGAGGCTTTGGTTTTCACAGCCTCCAGCGGGGAGGGGAGTGCCCGTTCGAGTGGAAGGAAGACACGGAGGCAAAAGAAACATCAAGAGGCGCGTCCCCTGGACACATTGAAACAACCCGAGCCTGATCTCAGCCCAAAGCCCATTCTCTCGGAATCCACCTGTCCCAGGGCTGGGCTCAGGCCCAGGGTGACTAAAAAGAAGGAGGGTGCGGAGGCGGAGGCCTCTGATGACTCTGAGCCTCTGCGCCCTAGTGGGAAAAAGAGGAGAAGGCACCCCTCCACAGAGGTAACGAGGGGCCCTGAGGCGCAGGGCCCAACTGTTGGAGGGGAGCTGTCTCCTGTTTTGGGTCCCCAGGTTTCCCCTACCGCCACCACCAAGGCTACAAAGTCCAGGCAGGAGCTCCCTATTCCTCAGGATGGAGGGGAGGGGAAGGCCCCGGTACTTGAGACCCCTCCTGAAGGAGTAAGTGGGGCCCTGCTTGTGGTGGGGGAGCCTGGGGATGCCCATTCTGCCACTGCTACTGGGTCGGGTGCCCTGAGTGAAGGGGAGGACGAGGCCCCAGACGGTCAGCCCTCCCAGCCGGAGTCCACCACCAACCAGGAGACACCGGACCCGGTTATAACTGAGAATGCTGCCCCATCTGCTGGGCCTGTGGGTGCTGGCGGAGCGGGAGATACTTTCTGCGGCCTGGACGATTCCGTGTTCCATGTTTATACGGAGTGTGCGAGGTTGCAGCCCCTCTTTGAGTATCTGAAGGGGCTGCTCCTCAAGTTCTGGCTGCACTTCAGTCCCACGCTCCTGATCTTTGGCACCCAGAGCGGAGGGGCATGGGCCGGGAGGAGGATCTCCTCGTCGGTCTGCTCCTGGGCCTAGCCAAGGTGGCAATTCACAGGTCCGACCTCCCCGATTGCCTGCCGCTCTTCTGCGGATACGTTCGCACCCGGGTGTCCCTGGAGGAGGAGCATGCGATGTCCGCCGGTACGCTTGAGGCCTTCCGCGACCGGTGGGCACCGCAGGGACTGGAGTGCATTGTTGATGCCGAAAATGGCATTTTAATTTGAGTTTTTTGATTAATTATCTGGTGTTAATAAAGTTATTTTAAAAATGTAAATATGTATTGAGGAATAAAGGCCCCCTCGACATGAAAAATATAAAAGGGGCCTGGGGTATAAAGGCCACCTTATAAAAATAAAAAAAGAAGAAAAAGAAAACAGGTGCGATACAGAGTAATGCTCCCTTTAAAAAGAAAAAGAAAAAAAAGCAGGTTAGATTCATATGAGTGGGGGCCTGAATAATAAAGACCCCTTCAACAAATAGTACATAAAAGGGGCCTTAAAAGAAAAGAAAACAAAAGGGTTAGAGCTCAAATCAGTAAGTTTCATGATATGTGGGAAGACCCTTCTAGGCTGTTATTCTCAAGAAAAAAAACAAGTTGGCTGCTGCCTAATTGGGACCGCTGACTGCTGGGTGCACAACGAGTCTCAGCTGACTGCTGGTTGTGGACTGGGAGTTGGAAGCTGTAAAACCGCTGCAGGGAGAGAGAGAGAGACAGAGGCTAAAAGGAAGATTTTTCCACTTCTTCTGTCAACAAGGAAAAGGAACAGGAAGACAAAGGAGCTGAAAGCTCCTCTGTGAATTGGGTTTAACATTGCAGTTTTTTTGTATTTGATTGTTGGAGGGGGGACAGAAGGGGAAGGAAGAAGACATAAGAACACAAGAAGTTGGAGCAGGAGTAGGCCATTCAGCCCCTCGAGCCTGTCCCGCCATTCAATAAGATCATGGCTGATCTGTCCCAGGCCTCAACTCCTCTTTCGGGCCTGCTCCACATAACCCTCGACTCCCCCGAGATTTCAAAAATCTATCTACCTCCTCCTTAAATACATTTAGTGACCTAGCCTCCACAACTCTCTGAGGTAGAGAATTCCAGAGATTCACCACCCTCTGAGAGAAGAAATTCCTTCACATCTCAGTTTTAAATGTGTGCCCCCTTATTCTGTAACTATGTCCCCTAGTTCGAGATTCCCCCACTAGTGGAAACATCTTCTCGACATCTACCCTGTCAAGCCCCCTTAGAATTTTATAAGACCAGGTGGGTCTGCCTGTTTCAGTAGGGGGTTCCTGTGTCGTTAGCATCGAATCGGGAGCTCCCTCCGCAACCCAACCATTAGGCCAGGGACAGCGGGAGCTGCCTGGGTGAAGAGACTTTATTGTTGTGCAATAACACCTGGAAAAGGGTGTGTTTGGGCAGCTTCGGCTCTCCCAGGTGAAGACATCACCCTCCTCCAACCAGACGACCGGTGTTAAGACTGATCGATATTGCAACTACAAAGATTGATTCCTCCTGGCCTTCCTCTGCCTCAGCCTCAGCCTCTTCCTCTTTGCCTCTCACTCCTTACAATATCAATTATTAAGAACAAAGAACAAAGAAAATTACAGCACAGGAACAGGCCCTTCGGCCCTCCAAGCCTGCGCCGATCCAGATCCTCTATCTAAACATGTCGCCTATTTTCTAAGGGTCTGTATCTCTTTGCTTCCTGCCCGTTCATGTATCTGTCTAGATACATCTTAAAAGACGCTATCGTGCCCGCGTCTACCACCTCTGCTGGCAACGCGTTCCAGGCACCCACCACCCTCTGCATAAAGAACTTTCCCCACATATCCCCCCTAAACTTTTCCCCTTTCACTTTGAACTCGTGACGCCTAGTAATTGAATCCCCCACTCTGGGAAAAAGCCTCTTGCTATCCAACCTGTCTATACCTCTCATGATTTTGTACACCTCAATCAGGTCCCCCCTCAACCTCCGCCTTTCTAATGAAAATAATCCTAATCTGCTCAACCTCTCTTCATAGCTAGCGCCCTCCGTACCAGGCAACATCCTGGTGAACCTCCTCTGCACCCTCTCCAAAGCAAACACATCCTTTTGCTAATGTGGCAACCAGAACTGCACGCAGTATTCCAAATGTGGCCGAACCAAAGTCTTATACAACTGTAACATGACCTGCCAACTCTTGTACTCAATACCCCGTCCGATGAAGGAAAGCATGCCGTATGCCTTCTTGACCACTCTAATGACCTGCGTTGCCACCTTCAGGGAACAATGGACCTGAACACCCAAATGTCTCTGTACATCAATTTTCCCCAGGACTTTTCCATTTACTGTATAGTTCACTCTTGAATTGGATCTTCCAAAATGCATCACCTCGCATTTGCCCTGATTGAACTCCATCTGCCATTTCTCTGCCCAACTCTCCAGTCTATCTATATTCTGCTGTATTCTCTGACAGTCCCCTTCACTATCTGCTACTCCACCAATCTTAGTGTCGTCTGCAAACCTGCTAATCAGACCACCTATACTTTCCTCCAAATCATTTATGTATATCACAAACAACAGTGGTCCCAGCACGGATCCCTGTGGAACACCAATGGTCACACGTCTTCATTTTGAGAAACTCCCTTCCACTGCTACTCTCTGTCTCCTGTTGCCCAGCCAGTTCTTTATCCATCTAGCTAGTACACCTTGGACCCCATGCGCCTTCACTTTCTCCATCAGTCTACCATGGGGAACCTTATCAAATGCCTTACTGAAGTCCATGTATATGACATCTACAGCCCTTCCCTCATCAATCAACTTTGTCACTTCCTCAAAGAATTCTATTAAGTTGGTAAGACATGACCTTCCCTGCACAAAACCATGTTGCCTATCACTGATGAGCCCATTTTCTTCCAGATGGGAATAGATCCTATCCCTCAGTATCTTCTCCAGCAGCTTCCCTACCACTGACGTCAGGCTCACCGGTCTATAATTACCTGGATTATCCCTGCTACCCTTCTTAAACAAGGGGACAACATTAGCAATTCTCCAGTCCTCCGGGACCTCACCCATGTTTAAGGATGCTGCAAAGATATCTGTTAAGGCCCCAGCTATTTCCTCTCTCGCTTCCCTCAGTAACCTGGGATAGATCCCATCCGGACCTGGGGACTTGTCCACCTTAATGCCTTTTAGAATACCCAACACTTCCTCCCTCCTTATGCCGACTTGACCTAGAGTAATCAAACATCTGTCCCTAACCTCAACATCCGTCATGTCCCTCTCCTCGGTGAATACCGATGTAAAGTACTCGTTTAGAATCTCACCCATTTTCTCTGACTCCATGCATAACTTTCCTCCTTTGTCCTTGAGTGGGCCAATCCTTTCTCTAGTTACCCTCTTGCTCCTTATATATGAATAAAAGGCTTTGGGATTTTCCTTAACCCTGTTTGCTAAAGATATTTCATGACCCCTTTTAGCCCTCTTAATTCCTCATTTCAGATTGGTCCTACATTCCCGATATTCTTCCAAAGCTTCGTCTTTCTTCAGCCGCCTAGACCTTATGTATGCTTCCTTTTTCCTCTTAGCTAGTCTCACAATTTCACCTGTCATCCATGGTTCCCTAATCTTGCCATTTCTATCCCTCATTTTCACAGGAACATGTCTCTCCTGCACGCTAATCAACCTCTCTTTAAAAGCCTCCCACATATCAAATGTGGATTTACCTTCAAACAGCTGCTCCCAATCTACATTCCTCAGGTCCTGCCGAATTTTGGTATAGTTGGCCTTCCCCCAATTTAGCACTCTTCCTTTAGGACCACTCTCGTTATATTTGATCATTATTTTACCCCTCTCTCTCTCTCTCTCTCAATACACAGTGGGTGTAACTCTTCTACCCCATGCCTTGAGGCATGTATAAAGGCAATGGCTGAGGTTGTCAGTCCCTCGGCCATTGTGGGCGGCCTCAAAGATGTACGGGAAGGCAGTGTTTCTCCTGAAGACCAAGCGGGCGGCGTCCCTGGTCGTAAGGAAGGGATTCACTGTGTGGGGGAGGGGTGGGGGTGACCTTCCTGTCAGTGGACCCTCTGTTGTCAAATGTCCCGCCCTTCATTCCCAGTGAGCTCCTCCTCCTCCACCTGCTCCATCTGGGGGAGGTGAGGTCGGAGATCACCCCAGTTCCGCTCGGTATTCAGGAGAACAGCCTCCGGCCTGTCTACTCCTTCCGCCGCCAGCTCTATATGCAGCTGGCATGGGAGGAGGTCACAGAGGGCCAGTTTAATGTTGAGTTCCAGGTGGCGGCCTACCACATCTTCTGGACCTCGGACGGGGCGCGATGCCATGCCTGCAAGCGGGTGGGGCATGATCGGAAGAGCTGCCTCAACCTCTGGGCTGCCAACTCCACCTCGGCTGCACAGGGTGGCGCCACTGCCACTGCCCCTCCCCCTACTCACCCAACACCTGCAACCACCACCGCTCAGGTGGTTCTGGGGGCGGTGGTTTTCATAGCCTCCAATGGGGAGGGGAGACCTGTCTGGGTGGAAGGAAGGCACAGCGCAAGCCAAAACACCTGAAGGCGCACCCCCTGGACACAGAACAACAACCTGAGAATGAGCTTAGCCCTAGGCCCAATCCAGGGGAGCCCACCTGCCCCACGGCTGAGCTTGGGCCCAAGGGATCTGGGCAGGGGGTGTGGAGGTAGAAGCAGAGGCCTCAACTGAGATGGAAGTCTCTGAGCCCCTACCTGAATAAGAGGTGCAGGCAGCCCCGCTCTGAAGAGGGCCAGGAGTTGCGGGGTCCATCTCCTGGCGCGAGTCCTCGGGCTTCCCCCATCACCAGCACCATCAGGGCCTCGAGCCCTAAGTGGCGGCCCTCTGTCCCTCAGGCTGGAGTGGGGAAAGCCCCTGTTAATTTGACAACTCCGAATGAGGAGGGAGAGGGCTCGCCTGTGGTGGGTGAGCCTGCGGACCCCACGGGAGAAGTGTCTCCTTTGGCCGATGGGTCGGGTGTCCTGGGTGGACTCGAGACCTGTGAGGGTCAACCCTCCCAGCAGCCTGATGCTGCCGCCCAGGATGTGCCCAACCCAGAGGCCAATTTGCAGAATTCCCCGTCTGCTGGGACTGTGGGCGCTGGTGGGGCGGGAGATGGCCTCCTCTCCCCGCCTCTGGTCCCAGCTCCAGGTGGATTTCCGGAGTCAGGAACTACCATCTGCCTTGGGCCATTCACTGGCCTGGGGCTGAAGGTGGAGGGGAGTCCTGGACTGCTGGTGCCCATAGCCTCCAGCCCAGTAGATGAACCCAGACAGGACTCCTCCGCCATCGATCCTGCGGAGGGGGAGATCGTGACAGAGCGTGGTGGGTGTGTCGGCCGCAGGCAGTGACGACCCGGAGGTGGATGGGGACTCAGTGTGGGGCACGGTGGACAACCTTGAATCCATCGCCAGTGAAGCAGTGGATTCCTTCGTGCCTCCCACCGAGTCTCCTCTCATCCCCACCGCCAAACTCTGGGACTTGCTCGTGGCATGCAGAGGTTACCCCAATAAAGTTCAGCTGGCCCTCGGTCAGTGGTCAAGTTTGGTGCTGATCATCCAGTCCATCCGTGCCGCCCTCAAGAAGGGAGGGAAGGCTGTGGGTGTGAAACTGGTTGAGAGGCGCCGGTTTAAAGTGTTCCTCAATGGGTTGCTGGGGGAATGGAAGGCCAGGTGCACTTCCGCTCCCTCCTCACAGTGAGGTGTTGGTGACGGGTTTTAAGTACCTTTGCCATGAAGATAACTATAGCCAGCCTCAACATCAACGGCAGCAGAGGGGCTCACCGCAGATTTCACAATCTCTCAGTCCTTAGGGAAGGGAGATACGCGGTGAGCTTTCTGCAGGAAACCCACACCGTTCCGGGAGACAAAGCCACCTGGCTCCTGGAGTGGCAGGGTGGGGTCTACATGAGTCACCTCACCCCTATTTCTAGTGGGGTGGCTATCTTGTTGGCCCCGACCTTTCAGCCGGAGATCTTGGGGGTTAGGAGCTAGTGCCGGGCCGCTTGCTCCACCTCGCCGTTCACCTGTGTAGCGTGCCGCTCCACTTTGTGAACGTGTACGCGCCCAGACCCGGCGCGCTTCTTTGAAGAAGTGTCCGCTCTCTTGAGCTCCATCGATAGCAGCACGTGCATCATCCTCGGGGGGAATTTTAACTGTACCCTCGAGGTGAGGGATTGTTCCGGTCCCCAGCGCGGCCAAGCGTCGGTGGAGAAGTTGAGGGGACTGATCAGCTCCCTTAACTTGGTCGACGTCTGGCGGAATCTCCATCCCGACTCCAGCGCCTTCACGTGGAGGTCTGGAGGAGGGGGGTCGCGAATCGACCACCTCTACATTTCGCAGGCGTACGTCTCCCGTGTCTCGGCGGCATCCATGCGGCTGGTACCGTGCTCGGACCACCGCCTGGTGTGGGCGGAGTTCACTCCGCTCCGCACGTGGGCGGGGTCCGCGTACTGGCACTTTAACAACCGGCTGCTGGAGGACGTGCGATTCCGGGATTCGTTCCGTCAATTCTGGGCCGACTGGAGAAGGAAGCAGGGGGGCTTCCCCTCCTTGAGGCTATGGTGGGATGTGGGCAAGACTCACATCCGCGTCTTCTGTCAGGAGTACGCGAAGGGGTCGACCAAGAGGCGGGAAGCCGAGATCGGGTGCCTGGAGAGGGAGGTGCTCGACTTGGAGTCCCGTCTCAGTCATGCCATCGCGGACCCAGCCCTGTGGCAGGTGTACAAAGAAAAGAAGGGCGCACTGAGGGACCTGTAGCTCATAGTCCCAAGGTGTGTACGTGAGGTCACGGATCCAGATTTGGACCGTGCCTCACCCTTCTTCCACGCATTGAAAAAATGGCAGGGGGTCCGTAAACAGCTCATTGAGCTGCTGGCCATTGACGGATCCTCCATCACGGATCCAGAGGGAATGGGCCTGCTGGTCCGTACCTATTACAGTGCGTTGTTCTTCCTGGATCCATCCAGCGAGGACAGACTCAGAGTTTTGTGGGAGGACCTGCCGAAAGTCAGGCCGGAGGATGCCGAAGGATTGGAGGCTCCGCTCACATTGGCGGAGCTGACCAACACCCTCCAGTAGCTCTCAAGGGGCAAATCCCCAGGGCTGGACGGGTTGACCATGGAGATCCTCAGGGCGTTCTGGGAGATGCCCCTCATGTGGCACAGGGCGGTCATCGTCCTGCTGCCGAAGAGGGACGATCTTCGCTTGCTTAAGAACTGCTGCCCAGGACACCATCCACCTGGTCCGGGACCTGATCCATCTTTCCCAGAGGACTGGTCTGTCGGTCGCCTTTCTCTCCCTCGATCAGGAGAAGGTGTTTGACAGGGTGGATCATGATTACCTTTGCGGGACTGTGCGCACATGCGGACTCTGGATTCATTTTGTGGCCAAGGTCCAACTTTTATACGCCGCCACAGAGTGTCTAGTCAAAGTTAACGGGTCCTTGATGGCGCCCCTTCACTTCGGGAGAGGAGTGCGTCAGGGATGCCCCATGTCCGACCAATTGTACACCATCTGCGTAGAGCCATTCACTTGCCTGCTTCGCAGGAGGTTAGCAGGTTTGGCTCTGCGTGGGCTGGTCATGTGGGTTGTCCTCTCGGCTGATGACGTGCTCCTCGCGGTCACAGATCCCGTTGACTTGCGGAGGATGCGCGACTGCCAGCAGACCTTTTCTGCCGCGTCCTCCGCGAGGATCAATTGGGAGAAATGTTCCGGATTCCTGGTGGGTCAGTGGCGGGTGGACTCCCTGCCGGAGGAGTTGACACCCTTTGCGTGGAGCACCACGCACCTCCTCTATCTGGGAGTCCACCTCAGCCCCGCTGAGGAATCCTGGCCGGCAAACTGGCAGGAGTTGGAGGCGAAAGTCACCGCACGGCTGGGGCGTTGGACAGGACTGCTCCAAGTGCTTTCCTACAGGGGCCGAGCGTTGGTCATAAACCAACTGGTGGTCTCCATGTTGTGGTACCGGTTGGTCACTTTGGCCCCGCCCCCTGCATTTGCCACCAAGATCCAGAAGAAACTCGTCGATTTCTTCTGGGGCAAGAGGAAACACTGGGTCTCTGCCGCGGTCCTGAGTCTCCCGATCGAGGAGGGCGGCCAGTCGCTGGTGTGCGTCCGCACCCAGGCTGCGACTCTCCGCCTTCGGACCCTGCAGAGATACCTGTACGTCGAGCGTCCTCCCAGATGGTGTGCGCTGGCGACGTATTTTTTCCGCTGGGGCATTGCCTTCAAGACGATACGCAGCTCCAGGTGGAGACCAACAGCCGCGCCTGTCTTTTACCGGGATCTATTCAGAGTCTGAAACATGGTCGCCTCCAGTCAGGGCGCTCCCCCATTGCCGGTGGAGAGTGCCTTGGCTGTCCGGGCAGTCGGCTCCAGGGATGGACTGGCAGGCGGAGGAGTAGCCAAAGTCCCCGGGACACCCCTCACTGCGAGTGACGAGGGGGCTCGGGAGTGAGGAGCGCTCCTGGCTCCCCCATTCGGCCCGAACTCCCAGGCCCCGAAATCCTCCTCAGGAGCCGGTCCCGCACAACCCAAGCCACCTCTCGGAAATGTCCTCCGTGCCATTCCACACCGTGCGGAGGGGTTTCCTGCACGTGCTGCTCCTGCAAGCATTCCACTTCCTCGCCCTCATCTGCCCTGGCAGTGTGTGTTGCCATCTGGCGGTGAGAGGAAACCACGATGGAGTTCTCGCTACATGGGAGTCCTCCCCCTTTACATCGGGGACCTGGGGTGGAGGGTGTTGCACAGGGCAGTCCCGTGCAATAGACTTTGAAGCCTGTAATTTCTGCGGCCTGGACGAGTCCGTGTTCCATGTATATACAGAGTGTGCGAGGTTGCAGCCCCTCTTTGAGTATCTGAAGGGGCTGCTCCTCAAGCTTTGGCTGCACTTCAGCCCCACGGTCCTGAACTTTGGACACCCAGTGCGGAGGGGCGTGGGCCGGGAGGAGGATCTCCTCGTCTGTCTGCTCCTGGGCCTGGCCAAGTTGGCAATTCACAGGTCCAGGCTGCGGGCCGTCAGAAGGGTCCATCTGCGCTGACAGCCTGCCACTCTGCTGCGGTTACGTTCACGCCCGGGTGTCCCTGGAGAAGGAGCATGCGGTGTCTGCCGATTGGCTTGAGGCCTTCCGCGACCGGTGGGCACCGTAGGGGCAGGCGTGCATCATCGACGCCGAGAATGGCATTTTAATTTGAATTTTTGCTTGATTCAATTTTAATGAAGTTATTTTATCAAATGTATATGAAGGGGGCCTGAGGAATAAAGGCCCCCTTGACAAAAAATATATAAAATGTGCCTGGAGTGTAAAGGCCAGCTTCTCAAAAAAAAAACGAAAAGAAAAATGGGATTAGATAGAGCGAAAAGAAAAAAAAGAAAGAACAAAAAAAAACAAGATTAGACACTCTGTCTGACATGTCCAATCTCTCTTCTCCCCACTCAGCCAAGTACAGGCGTTGAGCTCTTCTTCCGTCGCCTCCGCCTCCGGGCTCACTTCTTCGACCAGGAGTCCTCCCCCCGACCAGCAGACCCATTCACCCGCCTCCAGCATTCTCCCTCTACCTGGACCCCTCCCCCTGGCCTCTTACCCGCTCTTGATCTCTTCATTGAAAACTGTCGGCGAGACATTGGTCGTCTCAATTTCTCTGCCCCCCTCACTCACTCTAACCTGTCCCCCTCTGAACTTGAGGCACTCCGTTCTCTCAGGTCTAACCCCGACATGGTCATCAAACCTGCAGACAAGGGTGGTGCTGTTGTTGTATGGCGTACCGACCTCTACCTTGCAGAAGCTCAACGCCAACTCACAGACACCTCTTCCTACCTCCCTCTGGACCATGACCCCACCACCAAACATCAAGCCACCGTCCAAAGGACTGTCACTGACCTCATCTCCTCTGGAGATCTTCCCTCTACAGCTTCCAACCTCATAGTCCCGCAACCCCGGACAGCCCGCTTCTACCTCCTTCCCAAAATCCACAAACGGGACTGTCCCGGCAGACCCATTGTGTCAGCCTGCTCCTGCCCCACTGAACTTATTTCTTCCTATCTAGACTCCATCTTTTCTCCGCTGGTCCAGTCTCTTCCCACCTACATCCGTGACTCTTCTGACGCCCTACGTCATTTTGACAATTTCCAGTTTCCTGGTCCCAACCGCCTCCTCTTCACTATGGACGTCCAATCGCTCTACACCTCCATCCCCCACCAGGATGGTTTGAGGGCTCTCCGCTTCTTCCTGGAACAGAGGCCCAACCAGTCCCCATCCACCAACACCCTCCTCCGCCTGGCTGAACTTGTTCTCACATTGAACAACTTCTCCTTCAACTCCATGCATTTCCTTCAAGTAAAAGGTGTCGCTATGGGTACCCGCATGGGTCCTAGTTATGCCTGTCTTTTTGTGGGATATGTCGAGCATTCTTTGTTCCAGTCCTACTCAGGCCCCCTCCCCCAACTCTTTTTCCAGTACATTGATGACTGTATCGGTGCCGTTTCCTGCTCCTGCCCCGAACTAGAAAACTTTATCAACTTTGCTTCCAATTTCCACCCTTCGCTCACCTTTACATGGTCCATCTCTGACACTTCCCTTCCCTTCCTCGACTTCTCTGTCTCCATCTCTGGGGATAGGTTGTCTACCAATATCCATTATAAGCCCACTGACTCCCACAGCTACCTCGACTACACTTCTTCACACCCTACCTCCTGTAAGGACTCCATTCCATTCTCCCAGTTTCTCCGTCTCCGACGCATCTGCTCTGATGATGCTACCTTCCATGACGGTGCTTCTGATATGACCTCCTTTTTCCTCAACCGAGGATTTCCCCCCACTGTGGTTGACAGGGCCCTCAACCGTGTCCGACCCATTCCCCGCACCTCTACCCTCACCCCTTCCCCTCCCTCCCAGAACCGTGACAGGGTTCCCCTTGTCCTCACTTTTCATCCCACCAGCCTCCATATCCAAAGGATCATCCTCCGCCATTTTCGCCACCTCCAGCGTGATGCCACGACCAGTCGCACCTTCCCCTCCCTTCCCCTGTCAGCATTCCGAAGAGATCGTTCCCTCCGCGACACCCTGGTCCACTCCTCCATTACCCCCACCACCTCGTCCCCGTCCCAGGGCACCTTCCCTTGCAATCGCAGGAGGTGTAATACCTGCCCATTTACCTCCTCTCTCCTCACTATCCCAGGCCCCAAACACTCCTTTCAGGTGAAGCAGCGATTTACTTGTACTTCTTTCAATGTAGTATACTGTATTCGCTGCTCACAGTGTGGTCTCCTCTACATTGGGGAGACCAAACACAGACTGGGTGACCGCTTTGCGGAACATCTCCACTCAGTCCGCAAGCAGGACCCTGAGCTTCCGGTTGCTTGCCATTTCAACACTCCCCCCTGCTCTCATGCTCACATCTCTGTCCTGGGATTGCTGCAGTGTTCCAGTGAACATCAACGCAAGCTCGAGGAACAGCATCTCATCTACCGATTAGGCACACTACAGCCTGCCGGACTGAACATTGAGTTCAATAATTTCAGAGCATGACAGCCCCCCATTTTACTTTCATTTTTAGTCATTTTTAGTTATTTTTTCTTCCTTTTTTTTTGCATTCCTTTTTACATTTTTTACAATCTTTTTTTGCATTTATTTCATTTCATCTTAGTTTGCTTACCCACTGTTTTTTTCAGGTTGTTTTTCTTCAGGTTTGCACTTGCTGCTGTTCAATATTCAGTATATTCACACCTAATCTGTACTAATGCTTTGTCTTTCAACATACCATTAACATATTGTTTGCCTTTTCTCCGTGACCTTTTGGTCAGCTATGCGGCCTGGTCCAATCTGCACCTTCTCCTTTGTTATCTCTTGCCCCACCCCCACCTCACTTGTTTATAATCTGTGACTTTTCTAATATTTGTCAGTTCCGAAGAAGGGTCACTGACCCGAAACGTTAACTCTGCTTCTCTTTCCACAGATGCTGCCAGACCTGCTGAGTGGTTCCAGCATTTCTTGTTTTTGCACCCAAGTACTGTCTCTCTGAGAGGACATGAACTGCTCTGTAATTGTGAGCTCAGTTTGCTTGAGCAGCTTTATTAGGGGGAAGGGTTTGGGCCCGAAGTCGGGGGATTTTAAGGATTGATAAATCGGGAGGATGCCAATCAGTTGAGCAGGACTGTAGCTGGTCGAGGGGTTAATGTCACTGGAGCATTGACCATCCTGTTGTAATCCACAGGTGACCGTCTTTAGCGTTGACCTGAACAGCACGGTGCCTGACTATCCCAAGAGGATTGTGGACGTGTTCCCGCCCGTTGTCAGGGGCAACCACCCACTGGGGAACCTGGACGTGGTTTATTACTCCTACACCCATGCAGCCGTGTTCGTCTTCAAGGATACTGTGTACTGGAGGGTCGTCAATGAACGGGATCGTGAGGGAAATGCCTCATTGCCTCTCAATGGCCTTCTGCCCCAGGGTCGCGTTGCTGAGCACTGGTATGACATCTGTGAGGTGGATGGTTCCAGAATACCGGGACGCCAGTAGGGCAGGGAAAGAGGGGACACTGCTCTCTGAAAGGGCCCACCGAATTTTACTAACTCCATTCCGCTTGTCAGCGACAAAGCAGATTGCCGTACAGAGTCTCAGCAAAATGATCAGACGGTGGAGACCTCAGACATTTCACTTCTGCTCGACCCACTTCAAATCGTTCTGTTTTATATTTTGCAGTTGTAGTTTTCTGCCACACAGTCTGTCCAACATCAGGCCAGGGACCTGCGGTGAGCTCAACATTACTGCCTGTTAGTCCTCTGTCAAAGTTCACCGAACACACCTATTTCACAGGGTTAGAGTGCAGCAGCTCAAGCATCAGTTAACAACGGGAATTACAAGGGAACTTCACTGTCATTCATTTTGAATATGAGCACCTCTATATTGGGAGCTTCACTCTGTATCTAACCCCATACCGTACCTGTCCTGGTAGTGTTTGATGGGGACAGTGTAGAGGGAGCTTTACTCTGTATCTAACCCCGTTTTTTTTTTTACAGTGTAGAGGGAGCTTTACTCTGTATCTAACCCCGTTTTTTTTTACAGCGTAGAGGGAACTTTACTCTGTATCTAACCCCTTTTTTTTTTACAGCGTAGAGGGAGCTTTACTCTGTATCTAACCCCGTACTGTACCTGCCCTGGTAGTGTTTCATGTGGACAGTGTAAAGGGAGCTTTACTCTGTATCTAACCCCGTACCGTACCTGTCCTGGTAGTGTTTCATGTGGACAGTGTAAAGGGAGCTTTACTCTGTATCTAACCCCGTTTTTTTTTACAGTGTAGAGGGAGCTTTACTCTGTATCTAACCCTTTTTTTTTACAGTGTAGAGGGAGCTTTACTCTGTATCTAACCCCGTTTTTTTTTACAGTGTAGAGGGAGCTTTACTCTGTATCTAACCCTTTTTTTCTTTACAGTGTAGAGGGAGCTTTACTCTGTATCTAACCCCGTTTTTTTTTACAGTGTAGAGGGAGCTTTACTCTGTATCTAACCCTTTTTTTTTTACAGTGTAGAGGGAGCTTTACTCTGTATCTAACCCCGTTTTTTTTTTACAGTGTAGAGGGAGCTTTACTCTGTATCTAACCCTTTTTTTTTTACAGTGTAGAGGGAGCTTTACTCTGTATCTAACCCCGTTTTTTTTTTACAGTGTAGAGGGAGCTTTACTCTGTATCTAACCCTTTTTTTTTTACAGTGTAGAGGGAGCTTTACTCTGTATCTAACCCCGTGCTGTACCTGTCCTGGGAGCGTTTGATGGGGACAGTGTAGAGGGAGCTTTACTCTGTATCTAACCAAAACTATTTTCGAAGTGAAGTGTGATGGTGATGAATTTTAAATTGTTTTTAATATTTGGGAGATCTGCTCCACGATTCTGATCAGTGATTAATTGTCAGGAGAGATGGAATGTGGTTGATGAGGAGTTCCTGTGTGTTGAGGATGGGTTGGATTTGATAAACTGTCCCAACAATTGTATCTCATTGATACCTGATTACTCCTGTATCCTATCCAGGTCTCAAATGTACGTGTAAAATTCTGCTGCACAAAGACTTTATATATTTGACAGTGGTTAGGTTTGGTGGTTTGGAAATTGTATATAATAAAACTTGGCAAATACTGCACAGGGCAATGGTGTAGTCTTGGTGAAGAGCTGGTGACTGTTCAATGGGTGCCAGAGTGCGGTCTCATGGCTGTAATGTTAGGTGTTGCAACTGGCGTTTCTCCGACTTGTCACCTGCGTCCTGTATTTCCAGAATGTTCCACAAAACCTTTAGATCTGCCAGGTGAATAGTACAGATATATTTGAGGAGAAGCGACACAAGATTATGAGGGAGAAGGGAATAGAAGGATCCGATGATAGATTTCGGGGAGGAAGGATAGAAGGAGGCTCGAGTGGAGTATAAACTCCGGAATGAATTGGTTGGGCCGAATGGCCTATTTCTGTTCTGTGTATCCGATGTAATTCTATTCACTTCAAACACTGCCTATGGTAGTGAGTCCCACATTCTCATCACTCTCTGGATAAAGAAGTTTCTTCCGAATTCCCGATTGGATTTATGGCCTCTAGTTCTGGTCTCACCTTCAAGTGGAAGCATCTTCTCTACATTTACCCTGTGTTACAACTGAGGCAGGAGGACTGCACTGTCATTTCGAGTTCCATTTCTCTACAGCTCACAACATATATTTAAATGTTTACCCAGTTACCAATTCGGTCAATCATAGAGTCTACTCTTTATCCCGGAATAAAATACACCAACCAGGTTTCTTTAATAAACAACAAAATTATTAGTTTATTATCAAAACAAGACTTATCTAGTAACAAAGCAAAGCATTAACACAGATTGAAATATGAAAGTTCCCTTTTTAAATTAGCCCCTCACACACTCACTCTGAAAAAAAATACAGAAATTCTCTCTGCAGAGGCTTGTGACAAAAGAAACAAAATGAAGAATACTTTGGCCAAATACTTTCTAATTCTTGAAGAAAAAAAGACAAAATATGGAAAGATGTCAGTTATCCTTTTTTGTTTGGCGTCCCAATTACGAGTAAACAGCTATCACTGGGATCTTCCTAGAACAGTTAGTTTCAGGGGACGTTGAGGATCAATTTTGTTTTATTCATTCATGCAATGTGGTGTCACTGGCCAGGCCAGCATTTATTGTCCATCCCTAATTGCCCTTGAGAAGGTGGTGGTGAGCTGCCTTCTTGAACCACTGCAGTCCATGTGGGGTAGGTACACCCACAGTGCTGTTAGGGAGGGAGTTCCAGGATTGTGACCCAGCGACAGTGAAGGAACGGCGATATAGTTCCAAGTCAGGATGGTGTGTGACTTGGAGAGGAACTTGCAGGTGGTGGTGTTCCCATGCATTAGCTGCCCTTGTCCTTCTAGTTGGTAGAGATCATGGGTTTGGAAGGTGCTGTCTAAGGAGCCTTGGTGCATTGCTGCAGTGCATCTTGTAGATGGTACACACTGCTGCCACTCTGCATTGGTGGTGGAGGGAGTGAATGTTTGTGGATGGGGTGCCAATCAAGCGGGCTGCTTTGTCCTGGATGGTGTCGAGCTTCTTGAGTGTTGTTGGAGCTGCACCCATCCAGACAAGTGGAGAGTATTCCATCACACTCCTGACTTGTGCCTTGTAAATGATGGACAGGCTTTGGGGAGTTAGGTGGTGAGTTACTCGCCTCAGGATTCCTATCCTCTGACCTGCTCTTGTAGCCACAGTATTTATATGGCTACTCCAGTTCAGTTTCTGGTGAATGGTAATCTCTGTTGATAGTGGGGGATTCAGCGATAGTAATGCCATTGAATGTCAAGGGGAGATGGTTAGATTCTCTCTTGTTGAAGATGATCATTGCCTGGCACTTGTGTGGCACGAATGTTACTTGCCACATATCTGCCCAAGCCTGGATATTGTCCAAGTCTTGTTGTATTTCTACACGGACTGCTTCAGTATCTGAGGAGGTGCAAATGGTGCTGAACATTGTGCAATCATCAGTGAACATCCTCACTTTTGACCTTATGATGGAGGGAAGGTAATTGATGAAGCAGCTGAAGATGGTTGGGCCGAGGACACTACCCTGAGGAACTCCTGCAGTGATGTCCTGGAACTGAGATTGACCTCCAACACCCACAACCATCTTCCTTTGCGCCAAGTACGGCTCCAACCAGCGGAGAGTTTTCCCCCGATTCTCATTGACTTCAGTTTTGCTAGGACTCCTTGATACCATACATGGTCAAATGCTGCCATGGTGTCAAGGGCAGTCACTCTCACCTCACCTCTTTGGTAGGCCTTTCAAGAGAAATGTGGCAACAGTTTCAGTCTCTTTCTTACACTTGCTTCTCAGGGCTTCTTAGAGATGGATAAGCTGGCCGGCTTTTCACAGAGATGGAACAAGTTGACTTGGGGTTTGCTCCCTTGGCAAGTTTTCTTCAACTGTGTTTTTTTAAAACTGCCCATATCACTGACTCTATCTAAAGTGAAACCAAAAACACTCTCTCCAAAAGCAAAATTCCAAACAGCAGGTCAAAAACCACCTGAGCCTCATAAATCTTGCCTTGTCACTTTTCTGTTAGACATCTCCCGAGTCCAAGATTTCTGTTGTTTATTTATCTTGAATCACATGATTTCCAGCAAAAGATTGTTTTCAATAACAACATCTCAAGTGACCCCTCGGTGAACTTTAAAAAAAACAGAAATAAAAACAGAAAGTCTTGGCTGGAGATACTCAGCAGGTCTGGCAGCATCCGTGGAGAGAGAAACAGGGTTAACGTTTCAGGTCAGTGACCCTTCTTCGGAACTCATAGGGTCTTGAGTTACAGTTACCAGATGAACCACCATCATCACCACAGAGATCTGGGGTTGAGGGACCCAGGAGTTGCCGTGATTATCAAACAGGATCCTTGTGGACAAGATCCAAACTACAATAACTTACATTTATATAGCACTTTTAACAGAGTAAAACATTCCGAGGTGCTTCACAGGAATGATTATCAAACAGCATTTGACACAAGCCACAGGAGATGTTAGTGCAGAGCTTGGTGAAAGAGGTAAGTTTTAAGGAGTGTCTTAAAAGGAGGAAAGCGAGGTGGAGAGGCAGAGAGGTGTAGGGAGGGAATTCCAGAACTTGGGGCCGAGGCAACTGAAGGCACGGCCACCAATGGTGGAGCGATTAAAATCCGGGATGTACAAGAGGTCACAATTACAGGGGCGCAGATGTCTCGGAGGGTTGTGGGGCTGGAGGAGATTACAGAGATAGGGAGGGGCGAGGCCATGGAGGGATTTGAAAACAAGGATGAGAAATGTCAAATGGAGGTGTTGTCAGACTGGGAGCCAATGTGGGACAACGAGCACAGGTTGATGGGTGAACAGGACTTGGTGCGAGTTAGGACACGAGCAGCAGAGTTTTGGATGAACTCAAGTTTACCGAGGGTGGAAGGGGGGAGATTGGCCAGGAGTTTTTTGGAATTGCAGTTAAATAGAGATGGGCAGGCCAGCTCCTGATGCTGTCAATAGACTGGCTCAGATTCAGAGAGAGTGTCTCATATCACAGTGGCCAACTCCTCCCTGCAGAAACCACTGAGTGACTGCTTATATTTTTCTTCTTTTATCATTTAGGGGATGTGGGCATCACTGGCCAAGCCAGCATTTGTTGCCCATCCTTAATTGCCCTTGAGAAGGTGGTGGTGAGCTGCCGTCTTGAACCGCTGCAGTCCATGTGCTGTTGATGGTGGACAGGCTTTGGGGAGTCAGGAGGTGAGTTACTCACCACAGGATTCCTAGCCTCTGACCTGCTCTTGTAGCCACGGTATTTATATGGCTGGTCCAGTTCAGTTTGAGGTCAATGTTGATAGTGAGGGATTCAGCGATGGTAATGCCATTGAACATCAAGGGGAGATGAGGGAGATGCTCTAGAGAAGTATATTCAAATCCCACTAACAACACTCAAGAAGCTTGACATCCAGGACAAAGCAGCCCACTTGATTTGCACCCCATCTACAAACATTCACTCCCTCCACCACCGACGCACAGTGGCAGCAGTGTGTACCATCTACAAGATGCACTGCAGGAACCCACCAAGGCTCCTCAGACAGCACCTTCCAAACCCATGACCTGTACCAACTAGAAGGACAAAGGTAGCAAATACATGGGAAAACCACCACCTACAAGTTCCCCTCCAAGTCACACACCATCCTGACTTGGAACTATACTGCCGTTCCTTCACTGTCAAAATCCTGGAACTCCCTTCCTAACAGCACTGTGGGTGTACCTACCCCAAATGGACTGCAGCGGTTCAAGAAGGCAGCTCATCACCACCTTCTCAAGGGCAATTAGGGATGGGCAATAAATGCTGGCCTGGCCAGTGACGCCCACATCCCATGAATGAATTTTAAAAAAAACCATGGCAATTGGTATTTTAAATTGATTAAATAAATCTGCAATAAGAAGCTAGTAATAGTAATGGTGACCATGAAACTACTGGATTGTTATAAAAACCCGTCTGGTTCACTAATGTCCTTTCGGGAAGGAAATCTGCTGTCCTTACCTGGTCTGGCCTACATGTGACTCCAGACCCACAGCAATGTGATCGATTCTTAATTGCCCTCTGACATGGCCCAGCAAGACACACAGTTGTAACAAACTGCTACAGAAAAGTCAAATAAGATTAATGTTGGATGGAGCAGTCGCAATGACCCAGAAACTAGACATGAGAGAGAGGCCTTTGCTGTCACTGGGTCAAAATCCTGGAACTCCCTTCCTAACAGCCGTTACAGCGGTTCAAGAAGGCAGCTCACCACCACCTGCTCAAGGGAATTAGGGATGGGCGATAAATACAGGCCTTTCCCAGCGATACCCACATTGCATGAACGAATAAATAGAAATGTGATGCTCGTACACCCACAATGC
Organism: Heterodontus francisci; assembly: GCF_036365525.1. Taxonomy (NCBI): domain Eukaryota; kingdom Metazoa; phylum Chordata; class Chondrichthyes; order Heterodontiformes; family Heterodontidae; genus Heterodontus; species Heterodontus francisci. The sequence continues at coordinate 9,676,133 of NC_090371.1, read as the reverse complement.
TGTTGGGAAGGGAGTTCCAGGATTCCAACCAGCAGGGAGGCACTGCTAGACCTGGTTCTTGGGAATGAGGTGGGCCAACTGGACCATGTATCAGTAGGAGAGCATTTAGGGGTCAGTGATCATTGGACCAGAAGGTTTAGGCTGACTATGGAAAAGGACAAAGAACAATCCAGGGTAAGAATAATTAACTGGGGAAGGCCAACTTCAATGGGGTAAGAATGGAGCTGAGGTGAATAAATTGGAGGCAAAGGTTGGCAGGAAAAACAGTAGCTGAACAAAGGGCTACCTTCAAAGAAGAGATAGTTCGGGCACAGTCAAGATATATTCCCTCAAAGGGGAAAGGTAGGGTAAACAAATCCCTGGATGACCAAAGAGGTAGAGATAGAGATGAAGGAGAAAAAGTGTGCTTAAAACAGATGCCAGGTAGAAAATACTGTTGAGAACCAGGCTGTATATAGGAGGTCCAGAGGGGAAGTGAAAAAACAAATAAGAGAAGCAAAGAGAGAGTGTGAAAAGAGACTGGCAGCTAACATTAAAGAAAATCCCAAAGTTTTCTATAGACATATAAATAGTAAAATGGTGGTAAAAGGAGCGGAGCCGATTAGGGACCAGAAAGGGGATTTATACATGGTGGCAGAGGGCATAGCTGATGTATTAAATGAATACTTTGCATCTGTATTTACCAAGGAAGAAGGTGCAACCCAGACAATGGTGAAAGAGAAGGTAATTCAGACACTAGAAGGGTTTAAAATTGATAAAGAGGAAGTATCAGGTAGACTGTACTTAAAGTGGATAAAACCCCAGGACCGGATAAGATGCATCCAAGGATACTGAGGGAAGAGAGAGTGGAAATCATGGAGGCACTGGCCATAATTTTCCAGTCTTCCTTAGACTCTGGGGTGGTGCCAGAGAACTGGAGAATTGCAAATGTTATACCCTTGTTCAAAAAAGGGTGTAAAGATAAGCCCAGCAACTGTAGGCCAGTCAGTTTAACTTCGGTGGTGGAGAAATTTTAGGAAACAATAATTCAGGACAAAATTAACAGGCACATGGACAATGTGGGTTAATTAAGGAAAGCCAGCATAGATTTGTTAAGGGAAAATCATGTTTAACTAACTTGCTGGAGTTTTTTGATGAGGTAACAGAGAGGATTGATGAGGACAATGATGGGCAGTTGATGTGATGTACATGGACTTTCAAAAGGTGTTTGATACAATGCCACACAACAGACATGTGCGCAAACTTGTAGCTCATGGAATAAGAGGGACGGTGGCAACATGGATACGAAACATGGCTGAGTGACAGGAAATAAAGAGTAGTGGTTAATGGATGTTTTTTGGGCTGGAGGAAGGTTTGTAGTGGAGTTCCCCAGGGATCAGTGTTGGACCCTTGCTTTTCCTGATCTATATTAATGACCTAGACCATGGTGTACAGGGCACAATTTCAACATTTGCAAATGATACAAAACTTGGAAGCATTGCGAACTGTGAGGAGGATAGTGTAGAACTTCAAAAGGACATAGACAAGTAGGTGGAATGGGCAGACAGGTGGCAGATGAAGTTCAATGCAGAGAAATGTGAAGTGATTCATTTTGGTAGGAAGGATATGGAGAGACAATATAGAATAAAGGGTACAATTCTAAAGGGGGTGCAGGAGCAGAGGGATCTAGGTGTAAATGTGCATAAATCATTGAAGGTGGCAGGACAGGTTGAGAGCGCGGTTAATAAAGCATACAGTATCCTGGGCTGTATTAATAGGGGCATAGAGTACAAGAGCGAGGAAGTTATGTTGAACTTGTATAAGACACTAGTTCAGCCTCAGCTGGAGTATTGCATCCAGTTCTGGGCACCGCACTTTAGGAAAGACTTGAGGGCATCGGAGAGATTGCAGAAAAGATACATGAGAATGGTTCCAGGGATGAGGAATTTCAGTTATGAAGATAGATTGGAGAGGTTAGGACGGTTTTCCTTGGAGAAGAGAAGGCTGAGAGGTGATTTGATAGAGGTATTCAAAATCATGAGGGGTCTGGACAGAGTAGATAGAGAGAAACTGTTCCCACTCACGAAAGGATCGAGAATGAGAGGGCACAGATTTAAAGTGATTGGCAAAAGAAGCAAAAGTGACACGAGGAAACACTTTTTCACGCAGCGAGTGGTTAAGATCTGGAATGCACTGCCTGAGAGTGTGGTGGAGGCAGGTTCAATTGTAGCATTCAAAAGGGAATTAGACAGTTATTGGCGGGTGGTGGTGTTCCCATGCATCTGCTGCCCTTGTCCTTCTGAGTGGGAGAGGTCGCAGGTTTGGAAGGTGCTGTCTAAGGAGCCCTGGTGAGTTGCTGCAGTGCATATTGTAGATGGTACACACTGCTGCCACTGTGCGGCGATGGAGGGAGTGAATGTTTGATGAGCAAATGACTCTTTGGATACTGGTTAGGTGCTGCAAGAGCACCTGTCCCAGAGATTGCAATATCGATCTGTCTCACACCCCCTCGCATCCTTTCTCCACTCCCTGGGTCTAGTTCTGCACATTAGTGTCTTGTCTCTGTGTACCAGGATTGCAATGAATTTTAAATTCACTGAGCAACATGCCAGCAACTGGATTGATCTCGATTCCCCTCCAAGCCATACACCAAACTGTATAAAGGTGACTGATCAATTCACCATTTAACCTTTGTTAAACTTCAGACATTGCTTTGTCCAACTGGACTTTTCATTTCAGGTGACGTTCCTGCGTCTGAATTTGCAGGTTTTAAAACAAAAAGTAGCAATAAAAGAGCTGCTTGGGAAGCTGCACATCAGAAACAGACAATTCTTGACACTGCAGCTGAATCGGAATCACAGAATCACAGAATAATACAGTGTAGAAGAGGCCCTTTGCCCCATCGAATCTGTACCGATGCATTAAAACACCTGACCTGTCTACCTAATCCCATTTGCCAGCACTTGGCCCATAGCCTTGAATGTTATGACGTGCCAAGTGCTCATCCAGGTACTTTTTAAAGGATGTGAGGCAACCCGCCTCGACCACCCTCCCAGGCAGTGCATTCCAGACCGTCACCACCCTCTGGGTAAAAAAGTTCTTCCTCAAATCCCCCTTAAACCTCCCGCCCCTCACCTTAAACTTGTGTCTCCTCGTAACTGACCCTTCAACTAAGGGGAACAGCTGCTCTCTATCCACCCTGTCCATGCCCCTCATAATCTTGTACACCTCGATCAGGTCACCCCTCAGTCTTCTCTGCTCCAGCGAAAACAAGCCAAGCCGATCCAACCTCTCTTCATAGCTTAAATGTTCCATCCCAGGCAACATCCTGGTGAATCGTCTCTGCACCCCCTCCAATGCAATCACATCCTTCCTATAATGTGGCGACCAGAATTGCACACAGTACTCCAGCTGTGGCCTTACCAAAGTTCTGTACAACTCCAACATGACCTCCCTGTTTTTGTAATCTATACCTCGATTGCAAGTGTCCCATATGCCTTTTTCACCACCCTATTAACCTGCCCTTCTGCCTTCAGAGATCTATGGACAAACACGCACGGTCCCTTTGTTCCTCGGAATTTCCCAGTGTCAGGCCATTCATTGAATACTTCCGTGTCACATTACTCCTTCCAAAGTGTATCACCTCACACTTTTCAGGGTTAAATTCCATCTGCCACTTTTCTGCCCATTTGACCATCCCGTCTATATCTTCCTGTAACCTAAGACACGCCACCTCGCTGTTAACCACTTGGCCAATCTTTGTGTCATCTGCAAACTTACTGGTCCTACCCCCCACATAGTCATCTATGTCGTTTATATAAATGACAAACAATAGGGGACCCAGCACAGATCCCTGTGGTACGCCACTGGACACTGGCTTCCAGTCACTAAAACAGCCGTTTGTCATCACTCTCTGTCTCCTACAGCTAAGCCAATTTTGAATCCACCTTATCAAGTTACCTGATCTCCCAGGTGCATTTGCTTTCTTGATAAGTCTCCCATGTGGGACCTTGTCAAAGGCTTTGCTGAAATCCATGTAAACTACATCAACTGCACTACCCTCATCTACACACCTGGTCACATGCTCAAAAAATTCAATCAAATATGTTAGGCATGACCTCCCTCTGACAAAGCCATGCTGACTATTCCTAATCAAATTTTGCCTCCAAGTGGAGATAGATTCTCTCATTCAGAATTTTCTCCAATAGTTTCCCTACCACTGATCTGTAGTTCCCTGGCTTATCTTTACAACCTTTCTTTAATAGTGGGACCACATTAGCTGTTCTCCAGTCCTCTGGCACCTTATCCATGGCCAGAGAGGAATTAAAAGTTAGGGTCAGAGCCCCTGCAATCTCCACCCTCGCCTCCCACAGCATCCTGGGACACAAATCGTCCGGACCTGGAGATTTATCCACTTTTAAGCCTGCCAAAACCTCCAATACCTTCTCACTCCCTATGACAATTTGCTCAAGCACCTCACAGTCTCTGTCTCTAAGTTCCATATCTACATCCTCATTCTCTTGGGTGAAGACAGATGTGAAGTATTCATTCAACACCCTACCAATGTCCTCTGTCTCCACCCACAAATTTCTCCCTTGGCCCCTAATGTGTCCTACGCTTTCCCTGGTTATCCTCTTCCCATTGATATACTTATAGAATATCTTGAGATTTTCCCTACTTTTACCAGCTAGAGCTTTCTCATATCCCCTCTTTGCTCTCCAAATTGCTTTCTTAAGCTCCATCCTACACTTTCTGTACTCCACTAATGCTTCCATTGATTTGCTCTCCTTGTATTTGCTAAAAGCCTCTCTTTTCCTTCTCATCGTACCCTGAATGTTTCTGGTCATCCATGGTTCTCTGGGCTTGTTGCTCCTACCTATTACCCTAGAGGGAACATGTTGGGCCTGTACCCACCCCATTTCCTTTTTGAATGCCCCCCCACTGCTCTTCTGTAGATTTCCCGACAAGTAACTCTTTCCAGTCTACCATCACCAGATCCTGCATTATTTTACTAAAATTCGCTCTCCCCCAATCCAAAACCTTTTTTTTTGCAACTTGTCTATTTCTTTCTCCATAACAAGCTTAAATTGTACCATAATAAAAGCAAAATACTGCGGATGCTGGAAATCTGAAATAAAAACAAGAAATGCTGGAACCACTCAGCAGGTCTGGCAGCATCTGTGGAAAGAGAAGCAGAGTTAACGTTTCGGGTCAGTGACCCTTCTTCAGAACTGACAAATATGAGAAAAGTCACAGGTTATAAGCAAGTGAGGTGGGGGTGGGGCAAGAGATAACAAAGGAGAAGGTGCAGATTGGACCAGGCCACATAGCTGACCAAAAGGTCACGGAGCAAAGGCAAACAATATGTTAATGGTGTGTTGAAAGACAAAGCATGAGTACAGATTAGCTGTTAATACACTGAATATTGAACAGCAGCAAGTGCAAACCTGAAAAAAAACAGTGGGTAAGCAAACTGAACAAACTAAGATGAAATGAAATAAATGCAAAAAAAAGATTGTAAAAAATGAATGTAAAAAAAAAAAGGAAGAAAAAATAACTAAAAATGAAAGTAAAATGGGGGGCTGACATGCTCTGAAATTATTGAACTCAATGTTCAGTCCAGCAGGCTGTAGTGTGCCCAATTGGTTGATCATCTCTCCTTACTGCAGTAACTGATTCCTTAACTAATATTGCAATGCCCCCTCCTCTTTTACCCCCTCCTCTGTCTCGCCTGAAGATTCTATATCCCAGGATATTGAGCTGCCAATCCTGCCCCTCCCTCAACCATGTCTCCGTGATGGCTACTATATCACAATTCCACGTGTCAATCCTTGCCCTTAACTCATCCGTTTTACCTGTAATACTCCTGGCATTAAAGTAGAAGCCGTCCATCCTGGTCTTACTCCCTTGAAACGTACTTCTGTATTCCCTCAGACTTGTTCACTTTCCTGTGTTTAGCTGTGTTCCTATATTCCAGGAGTCTGTGTCCCCTCCCCCTGCCGAATTAGTTTAAACTCTTCCCAACAGCACTAGCAAACCCACCAGCAAGGATGTTAGTCCCCCTCTGGTTCAGATGTAGACCGTCCCGCTTGAACAGGTCCCACCTTCCCCAAAAACGGTCCCAGTGATCCAGGAATCTAAAACCCTCCCTCCTACACAAACTCTTAAGCCACACATTCATCTGTGCTATTCTCCTATTTCTATACTCGCTAGCACGTGGCACTGGGAGTAATCCAGAGATTACAACCCGAGAGGTCCTGCTTTTTAGTCTACTGCCGAACTCCCTGAATTCTTGATGCAAGACCTCATCCCTCTTTCTACTTATGTCATTGATACCAACATGTACCATGACCTCTGCCTTATCACCCTCCCCCTTCAGGATGCCCTGCAGCAGTTCAGTGACATCCCGGACCCTGGCACCAGGGAGGCAACACATCATCCTGGAGTCACGTTGATGGTCACAGTAGTGCCTATCTGTTCCCCTGACTATAGAATCCCCTATTACTATTGCTCTTCCTCTCTTTCCCCCTTCCTGTGCAGACAGGCTGATTGTGGTGCCAGAAGTTTGGCTCTGTCCACACTCCCTGGAGGAACCAGCCTCATCAGCCTCCAAAATGGAACACCAATTTGCAAGCGGGACCCCAGGGGACTCCTGACCTACCTGCTTGTTTCTCTTGGACTGCCTGGTGGTCACCCATTCCCTTCCTTCCTCAAGTCCCTTCAGCTGCAGTGTGACTAGCTCTCTATACATGCTATCCACAATACTCTCAGACTCGTGGATGCTCCACAGTGTTTCCGTTGCAGCTCTGAAACCCGAGCTTCCAGGAGCTGCAGCTGGACACACTTCCTGCACACATGCAGGGGACTGGAAATGTTCCCGGATTCCCACATGCAGCAAGGGGACTGGAAATGTTCCCGGATTCCCACATGCAGCAAGAGGAGCAAACCACGGTTTTAAGCTCTCCTGCCATGACTAAGCCCTTTAAATTTAAAACTTTAGAAGACTATTATAATTTTTAAAAATCAACTAAGTCTTGCTAAAACAATGACTTGCAATTCAATCCAGTTTGAAAAATACCCACCAGGACTGACTCACCAGTCAGCTGTGCTCTGTGGAAACTCTCAGCTCCCCTCACGCTCTTTGAGGACAGGTAGGAAATGAAAGGAACTCCTCGCTCCCTCCTCACAGAACTTCCTCAGTCACAAAACTTCCACTTTAGCACTCTAATGCAACCCAAGTCAGCACTCGAGTGCAAACAAGGTCAGCAGTGTAAGATGGCCTACTTTTATACTGTCTGACTCTAGCTCCTGAAAACTGGTTTAAGCCAATTCTCTAATTAACAAGGTGCAGCTGCAAGCAGAGCCTGAGTGAACCCTGTTTAAAGCTGGTCTAAAACTCACCTTCCCCAATCCTAACAGAAACTGTTAAGTTAATCTGCTAAATAAAAGACAGACTAGACTTAAGATAAAATTAACCCTTAATTAACCATGGAGAGGCAAGGTGAGAATTTCCCAAAGGTCTAGCTGCTGATTCCACCATGGTGCAGCACTGAGGGAGTGCTATAGCGTCGGAGGAGCCGTCTTTCAGATGAGGTGAGACCACGTCTGCCCTGTCGGGAGGACATAAAACTATGTCCCACAACTACCATTTCAAAGAGCAGGGGAGTTCTCTCCAGTGTCCTGGGACAATGTGTATCCCTCAACCAACACCTTAAAGAAACACAGATGATCTGGTCATTATCACATTGCTGTTTGTGGGAGCTTACTGTGCACATACTGGCTGCTGCGTTTCCAACATTACAGCAGTGACTACACTTCAAAATGTACTTCATTGGCTGCAAAAGCGCTTTGGGGCGTCCTGACGTCATGAAAGGTACTATAGAAATGCAAGTCTTTCTTTCCTCAACAATTATCTTGTTGCAGTAAGAATTAGAGCCACCAGATGGTGGTGTTGCCCTGCAGTTCCCTGGCACCAGACGTCCTGGGTTATTTACACTCAACTCCCATTGTGCACCTCAGCCAGTTTCTTAGACCAAATCCTTCTTAATGCCAACATACTGATTTCTGACTGTGAGCAATAGTCGGTAACAGAGATCCTCTGAGATTCCTTCCTTATTCCAACAAACAAGCCCCAAGAATTCCAACCATGTCTTCAGAACCTGACTCTCCAACTGCTGGCCCCGTCCTATTAATCCTCACTGCCCCCTCTTCCTGGCTCCAAATGGGAGTTTCCTGTTTAGGGCCCAGTGGAGCCCTCGTGCATCGACAGAAATCCAGCACCTCTAGTATTCCTGCACCTCCAGAACGCTGACATCTCCAGAACTCTGACATCTCCAGAACTCTGACATCTCCAGAATTCCTGCACCTCCAGAATTCCTGCACCTCCAGAACTCTGACATCTCCAGAACTCTGACATCTCCAGAACTCTGACATCTCCAGAATTCCTGCACCTCCAGAATTCCTGCACCTCCAGAACTCTGACATCTCCAGAACTCTGACATCTCCAGAATTCTGACATCTCCAGAATTCCTGCACCTCCAGAATTCCTGCACCTCCAGAACTCTGACATCTCCAGAACTCTGACATCTCCAGAATTCTGACATCTCCAGAATTCCTGCACCTCCAGAATTCTTGCACCTCCAGAATTCCTGCACCTCCAGAACTCTGACATCTCCAGAACTCTGACATCTCCAGAACTCTGACATCTCCAGAATTCTGACATCTCCAGAATTCTGACATCTCCAGAATTCCTGCACCTCCAGAACTCTGACATCTCCAGAATTCTGACATCTCCAGAATTCTGACATCTCCAGAATTCCTGCACCTCCAGAATTCCTGCACCTCCAGAACTCTGACATCTCCAGAACTCTGACATCTCCAGAACTCTGACATCTCCAGAATTCCTGCACCTCCAGAACTCTGAGATCTCCAGAACTCTGACATCTCCAGAACTCTGACATCTCCAGAACTCTGACATCTCCAGAATTCCTGCACCTCCAGAACTCTGACATCTCCAGAACTCTGACATCTCCAGAACTCTGACATCTCCAGAATTCTGACATCTCCAGAATTCCTGCACCTCCAGTATTCCTGCACCACCAGAACTCTGACATCTCCAGAACTCTGACATCTCCAGAACTCTGACATCTCCAGAATTCCTGCATCTCCAGAACTCTGAGATCTCCAGAATTCTGACATCTCCAGAATTCCTGCATCTCCAGAATTCTGACATCTCCAGAATTCCTGCATCTCCAGAATTCTGACATCTCCAGAATTCTGACAACTCCAGAATTCCTGCACCTCCAGAACTCTGACATCTCCAGAATTCCTGCACCTCCAGAACTCTGACATCTCCAGAATTCCTGCACCTCCAGAACTCTGACATCTCCAGAATTCCTGCACCTCCAGAATGCTGATGTCTCCAGCATTCCTGCATCTCCAGAATTCCTGCACTTCCAGAACTCTGACATCTCCAGAATTCCTGCACCTCCAGAACTCTGACATCTCCAGAACTCTGACATCTCCAGAATTCCTGCACCTCCAGAACTCTGACATCCCCAGAATTCCTGCACCTCCAGAACTCTGACATCTCCAGAATTCCTGCATCTCCAGAACTCTGACATCTCCAGAACTCTGACATCTCCAGAACTCTGACGTCTCCAGAATTCCTGCACCTCCAGAACTCTGACATCTCCAGAATTCTTGCACCTCCAGAATTCCTGCACTTCCAGGACTCTGACATTTCCAGAATTCCTGCATCTCTGGAATTCCTGCACCTCCAGCACTCTGACATCTCCAGAATTCCTGCATCTCTGACATTTCCAGAATTCCTGCATCTCCAGAATTCCTGCACTTCCAGGACTCTGACATTTCCAGAATTCCTGCATCTCCAGAATTCCTGCACCTCCAGCACTCTGACATCTCCAGAATTCCTGCATCTCTGACATTTCCAGAATTCCTGCACTTCCAGGACTCTGACATTTCAAGAATTCCTGCATCTCAAGAATTCCTGCACCTCCAGCACTCTGACATCTCCAGAATTCCTGCATCTCTGACATCTCCAGCACTCCGGCATCTCCAGAATTCCAGCACATCCGAAACTCTGGCACATCCAGAATTCCTGCATCTCCAGGACCCACGTTAACTAACAACACCTCTCTGCTCCTCTTCCCAGTCAGTTTGCTTGGCGGGGAATGCCAAAGGGATCGGAGACCACTCGGGTCCTGATGACATTGTCAGAGTTCTTTCTGTATATTGAAAGGGCCTCACTTGCACCCACTCACTGGCTGAAAGGGCCTGGTTATTACTGAGACCCAGGGGAAGACTGGATACATCAGAGGAGGGGTGTTAGACTTGTAAATGTTGTAATCCTCATCTCTGTAATCTCCTGCAGCTCCACGACCCTCCAACATCTCTGCGCTCCTCCAATTCTGGCCTCTTGCACATTCCTAATTTTAATCACTCCACCACTGGTGGCTGTGTCTTCAGCTGCCTGGGATCTAAGCTCTGGAATTCCCTCCCTAAACCCCTCTGCCTCTCCGCCTCACTTCCCTCCTTTAAAGGCACGCATTAATACCTCCCTCTTTGACCACGCTCTATGTTACATGTTTGAATATCCCCTGTTGTGAGGTGCTGTCTAATTATATTGTCCAATTACGCTCTTGTGATGCACCTGTGTTAAAGCTGCAAATGATTGTTATTATAAGTCAAAGATGAAATTTTAGACATGGAATCAAACACTTGCTGTTTATTAAAGGTTAAATGTTCCATTTACTGACTTCCAACACCGAGATGGCAAAGAACTCTGTGCAGCAAGAGAGGGATTTTAACATTACAGCTCAAACCCACCAAAAGTCTCCCTCCTCCATCTCCCCACTGCATATTACAAAGGAATTGTTTTTAAACTCAGCTAAAAGGCTGTTTTATCTGCTCCTCCATGACCTTCACTCTTGCTTTTATATTTGGGTATCGTTAGCTCAACATTTGGAAGATTCATAAAGACTCCACAGTGCGTGGTTCTTAGGGCAAAACATAATCTGCCTTATCTCTTTAGTTATACAGAAAAGGATAAAGATAAAAATGTTAATTGAGGTGTACAAAATTATGAGGGGCCTTGATAGAGCAGGCAGGAAGGACAATGGTTTCATGGCCATGGTTGGACTGGCTTTTTAATTCCAGATTAATTATTCAAATTCAAATTTCACCATCTGCTGTGGTGAGATTTGAACCCATGCCCCCAGAGTACAAAGAACAAAGAACAGTACAGCACAGGAACAGGCCATTTGGCCCTCCAAGCCTGCGCCAATCTTGAAGCCTGCCGAAACTAAAACCTTCTGCACTTCCGGGGCCCATATCCCTCTATTCACACCCTATTCGTATATTTGCAAAGATGTCTCTTAAACGTCATTATCATATCTGCTTCCACCACCTCCCCCGGCAGCAAGTTCCAGGCACTCACCACCCTCTGTGTAAAGAACTTGCCTCGCACATCCCCTCTAAACTTTGCCCCTCGCAACTTTAACCTATGTCCCCTAGTAACTGACTCTTCCACCCTGGGAAAAAGCTTCTGACTATCCACTCTGTCCATAACTTTGTAAACCTCTATCATGTCGCCCCTCCACCTCCGTCATTCCAGTGAAAACAATCCGGGTTTATCCAACCTCTCCTCATAGCTAATGCCCTCCAGAGTAGGCAACATCCTGGTAAACCTCCTCTGTACCCTCTCCAAAGCCTCCACGTCCTTCTGGTAGTGTGGCGACCAGAATTGCATGCAATATTCCAAGTGGGGCCTAATCAAAGTTCTGTACAGCTGCAGCATGACTTGCCAATTGTTATACCCTGTGCCCCGACCGATGAAGGCAAGCATGCCGTATGCCTTCTTGACTACCTTATCCACCTGCGTTGCCACTTTCAGTGACCTGTGGACCTGTACGCCAAGATCTCTCTGCCTGTCAATACTCCTAAGGGTTCTGCCATTTACTGTATACTTCCCACCTGCATTAGACCTTCCAAAATGCATTACCTCACATTTGTCCGGATTAAACTCCATCTGCCATTTCTCCGCCCAAGTCTCCAACCGATCTATATCCTGCTGTATCCTCTGACAATCCTCATCACTATCCGCAACTCCACCAACCTTTGTGTCGTCCACAAACTTACTAATCAGACCAGCTACATTTTCCTCCAAATCATTTATATATACGACAAACAGCAAAGGTTCCAGCACTGATCCCTGCGGAACACCACTAGTCACATCCCTCCATTCAGAAAAGCACCCTTCCACTGCTACCCTCTGTCTTCTATGACTGAGCCAGTTCTGTATCCATCTTGCCAGCTCACCTCTGATCCTATGTGACTTCACCTTTTGTACCAGTCTGCCATGAGGGATCTTGTCAAAGGCTTTACTGAAGTCCATATAGATAACAACCACTGCCCTTCCTTCATCAATCATCTTCGTCACTTCCTCAAAAAACTCAATCAAGTTAGTGAGACACGACCTCCCCTTCACAAAACCATGCTGCCTCTCGCTAATAAGTTCATTTGTTTCCAAATGGGAGTAAATCCTGTCCCGAAGAATCCTCTCTAATAATTTCCCTACCAATGACGTAAGGCTCACCGGTCTATAATTTCCTGGATTATCCTTGCCACCCTTCTTAAACAAAGGAACAACATTGGCTATTCTCCAGTCCTCTGGGACCTCACCTGTAACCAATGAGGATACAAAGATTTCTGTCAAGGCCCCAGCAATTTCTTCCCTTGCCTCCCTCAGTATTCTGGGGTAGATCCCATCAGGCCCTGTTGACTTATCTACCTTAATGCTTTGCAAGACGCCCAACACCTCCTCCTTTTTGATATCGACATGACCCAGACTATCCACACTCCCTTCCCTAGATTCATCATCCACCAAGTCCTTCTCTTGGGTGAATACTGATGCAAAGTACTCATTTAGTACTTCACCCATTTCCTCTGGCTCCACGCATAGATTCCCTCCTCTGTCCTTGAGTGGGCCAACCCTTTCCCTGGTTACTCTCTTGCTCTTTATATACATATAAAAAGCCTTGGGATTATCCTTAATCCTGTTTGCCAATGACTTTTCATGACCCTTTTTAGCCCTCCTGACTCTTTGCTTAAGTCCCTTTCTACTTTCTTTATATTCCTCAAGGGTCTGTTCCTAGCCTTCTAGCCCTTACGAATGCTTCCTTTTTCTTTTTGACTAGGCTCACAATATCCCTCATTATCCAAGGTTCCCGAAACCTGCCAAACTTGTCTTTCTTCCTTACAGGAACATGCCAGTCCTGGCTTCTAATCAACTGACGTTTGAAAGACTCCCACATGTCAGATGTTGATTTACCCTCAAACAGCCGCCCCCAATCTAAATTCTTCAGTTCCTGCCTAATATTGTTATAATTAGCCTTCCCCCAATTTAGCACCTTCACCCGAGGACTACTCTTATCCTTATCCACAAGTACCTTAAAACTTATGGAATTATGGTCACTGTTCCCGAAATGCTCCCCTACTGAAACTTTGACCACCTGGCCAGGCTCATTTTCCAATGCCAGGTCTATTGCAGCCCCTTCCCTAGTTGGACTATCTACATATTGTTTCAAGAAGCCCTCCTGGATGCACCTTACAAATTCTGCCCCATCCAAGCCCCTAGCACTAAGTGAGTCTCAGTCAATATAGAGGAAGTTAAAATCACCCACCACTACAACCCTGTTACCTTTACATCTTTCCAAAATCTGTCTACATATCTGCTCCTCTACCTCCCGCTGGCTGTTGGGAGGCCTGTAGTAAACCCCCAACATCATGACTGCACCCTTCCTATTCCTGAGCTCCACCCATATTGCCTCGCTGCATGATCTCTCCGAGGTGTCCTCTCGCAGTACAGCTGTGATATTCTCCTGAACCAGTAATGCAACTCCCCCACCCCTTTTACATCCCCCTCTATCCCGCCTGAAGCTTCTAAATCCTGGAACATTTAACTGCCAATCCTGCCCTTCCCTCAACCAAGTCTCTGTAATAGCAACAACACCATATTTCCAAGTACTAATCCAAGCTCTAAGTTCATCTGCCTTACCTGTTATACTTCTCGCATTGAAACAAATGCACTTCAGACCACCAGTCCCGCTGTGCTCAGCAACATCTCCCTGCCTGCTCTTCCTCTTAGTCCTACTGGCCTTATTTACTATGTCCTCCTCATTTATTTCACTAGCTGTCCTACTGCTCTGGTTCCCACTCCCCTGCCACACTAGTTTAAACCTTCCCGAGTGACGCTAGCAAGCCTCGCAGCCAGGATATTTGTGCCCCTCCAGTTTAGATGCAACCCGTCCTTCTTGTACAGGTCCCACCTGTCCCAGCAGAGATTCCAATAGTCCAGATATCTGAAATCCTCCCTCCTACACCAGCTGTTTAGCCACATGTTTAGCTGCACTATCTTCCTATTTCTAGCCTCACTGGCACGTGGCACAGGGAGTAATCCCGAGATTACAACCCTAGAGGTCCTGTATTTTAACTTTCTACCTAACTCCCTGAACTCCCCCTGCAGGACCACGTCACTCTTCCTGCCTATGTCATTGGTACCAATGTGTACCACAACCTCTGGCTGTTCACCCTCCCCCTTCAGAATGCCCCCTGCCCATTCAGAGACATCCTTGACCCTGGCACCAGGGAGGCAACATACCATCCTGGAGTCTCTTTCATGTCCACAGAAGCACCTATCTGTGCCCCTGACTATAGAGTCTCCTATAACTATTGCTCTTCTGCGCTTTGTCCCTCCCTGCTGAACAACAGTGCCAGCCGTGGTGCCACTGCTCTGGCTGCTGCTGTTTTCCCCTGATAGGCCATCCCCCCAAACAGTATCCAAAACGGTATACTTGTTAGAGAGGGGGATAGCCACAGGGGATTCCTGCACTGACTGCCTGCCGCTTGTAGCGGTCACCGATCTATCTGCCTGCACCTTGGGTGTAACCACGTCTCTAAAACTCCTGTCTATGACGCTTTCTGCCACCTGCATGCTCCTAAGTGCATCCAGTTGCCGCTCCAACCGATCCATGCGGTCTGTGAGGAGCTGCAACTGGGTACACTTCCTGCAGATGTAGTCGTCCGGAACGCTGGAAGCGTCACGGACCTCCCACATCTCACAGGTGAAGCACTTTACCCCTCTAACTGACATTTCTATCACTGATTAGTTAATTAATTTAAAATAAATATATACTTATTAAATCCTTACTAAATTATGTTACAGTTAACTATATGGCTGTACTGGACCTGGACTGGGAGATTACTAATCTAGTGGCATTACCACTTTGCCATTGCCTCCCCTAAGGACCAGTTAATAGGCAGAAAACAGAGAGTAGGAATAAACGGGTTATTCTCAGGTTGGCAGGCTGTGACTAGTGAGGTACCGCAGTGATCAGTGCTTGGGCCCCAGCTGTTCACAATATATATCAATGATTTGGATGTGGGGACCAAATATAATATTTCCAAGTTCGCGGATGACACAAAATCAGGTGGGAATGTGTGTTGTGAGGAAGATGCAAAGCAGCTTCAAGGGGATTTAGACAGACTTAGTGAGTGGGCAAGAACGTGGCAGATGGAATATAATGTGGAAAATGTCAGGTTATCCACTTTGGTAGGAGGAATAGATGTGCAGAGTATTTCTTAAATGATAAGAGATTAGAAAGTGTAGATGTACAAAGGGACCTGGGTGTCCTCGTCAATAAGTCACTGAAAGCTAACATGCAGGTGCACCAAGTAATTAGGAAGTCTAATGGTATGTTAGCCTTTATCGCAAGAGGATTTGAGTACAGGAGTAGTGAAGTCTTGCTTCAATTGTATAGAACCTTGGTTACACTGCACCTGGAGTACTGTGTGCAGTTTTGGTCCCCTTATCTTAGGAAGGATATTATTGCCATAGAGGGAGTGCAACGAAGGTTCACCAGACTTGTTCCCGGGATGGCAGGACTGCCCTATGAAGAGAGATTGGGGAAACTGGGCCTGTATTCTCTAGCGTTTTGAAGAATGAGAGGTGATCTCACTGAAACCTACAAAATACTTAAAGGAATTAAAAGCAAAATACTGCGGATGCTGGAAATCTGAAATAAAAACAAGAAATGCTGGAACCACTCAGCAGGTCTGGCAGCATCTGTGAAAAGAGAAGCAGAGTTAACGTTTCGGGTCAGTGACCCTTCTTCGGAACTGACAAATACTTAAAGGGATAGACAGGGTAGATGCAGGTAAGATGTTTCCCCTAGTTGTGGAGTCTAGAACCAGGGGACACAATTTCAAACTAAGGGGGAAGCCACTTATGACAGAGATGAGGAGGAATTTCTTTACTCAGAGGGTTGTGAATCTTTGGAATTCTCTACCCCAGAGGGCTGTGGAAGCTCAGTCATTGAGTTTGTTGAAAGCAGAGATTGACAGATTTCTAAATACAAATGACATTAAGCGATATGGGGATAGTGTGGGAAAAAGGCATTGAAGTGGATGATCAGCCATGATCGTATTGACTGGTGGGTTAGCCTCGATGGGCTGAATGGCCTACTCCTGCTCCTATGTTCCTAGGACAGGCTTTGGGGAGACAGGAATGGAGATACTGCAGAATTCCCATCCTCGGACCTGCTCTTGTAGCCATGGCATTTATGTAGTTGGTCCAGTTCAGTTTCTGGTCAATGGTGATCCCCAGGTTGTTGATAGTGGGGGATTCAGCGATAGTAATGCCATTGAACATTAGGGAGCGATGGTTAGATTCTCTCTTGTTGGAGATGGTCATTGCCTGGCACTTGTGTGGCACGGATGTTACCTGCCACTTATCAGCCCAAGCTTGGATATTGTCCAGGTCTTGCTGTATATGGACACGGACTGTTTCAGTACCTGAGGAGTCATGAACATTATGCAATCATCAGCGAACATCCCCACTTCTGTCCTTATGATTGAAGGAAGGTCATTGATGAAGCAGCTGAAGATGGTTGGGCCTAGGACACTACCCTGAGGAACTGCAGTGATGTCCTGGGACTGAGATGATTGACCTCCAACAACCACAACCATCTTCCTTTGTGAAAGATATGACTCCAACCAGCAGAGAGCTTTCCCCGTGATTCCCATTGACTTCAATTTGTCTAGGGCTCCTTGATGTCATACTCGGTCAAATGCTGCCTTGCACACAAGAGATAGGAACCGAAGTAGACCAGATGGCCCATTAAGCCTGCTATGCCATTCAAAATGATCGTGGCTGATGCTAGGATTCAACTCCACCTTCCCACCCACTCGCCATATCCCTTGATCCCCTGAAAGCCCAAAGATCTATCTATCCCAGTCTTAAATGTATTCAACGACAAAGCATCCCCAACCCTCTGGGTAGAGAATTCCAAAGATTCACAACCCTTTGAGTGAAGTAACTTCTCCTCATCTCAGTCCTGAATGATTGGCCCCTTATCCTGAGACTGTGTCCCCGTGTTCTAGATTCCCTGACAAACGGAAATAATAACCAGCCGCTTTAGAATCTTGTTTCAATGAGATCCCCTCTCATTCTTCTAAACTCCAGAGAATATAGACCCAATTTACTCAGCCTCTCATCATAGGACAACCCCCTCATCCCAGGGACCAATTTAGTAAATCTTCACTGCACTGCCTCCTGTGCAAGTATATCCTTCCTTCAATATGGAGACCAAAACTGTACACAGTATTCCAGATGTGGTCTCACCAAAACCCTGTACAATTGTATCAATACTTCCCTATTCCTGTACTCCAATCCCCTTGCAGTAAAGGCCAACATGCCGTTTGTCTTCCTAATTGCTTGTTGTACCTGCATGTTAACTTTCTGCATTCCTGTACAAACACACACAAGTCTCTTTGAACATCAACACTTACAGGTTTCACACCTTTTAAAAAATATTATTCTATTCTTACGACCAAAGTGAATAACTTCACATTTCCCCACATTATACCCCATCTGCCATCTTGTTGCCCACTCACTAAACCTGTCTGTATCTCTGCAGCCTCTCTGTGTCCTCCCCACAGTTTACCTTTCACCCATCTGTGTACCATCAGCAAACTTAGATACATTACTCTCTGTCTCTTCATCTAAATTATTAATAGAGATTGTAAATAGCTGAGGCCCCAGCACTGAAGTGCAGAGAGTCAGAGGGACCTTGGTGTACTTGTCCATAGATCACTGAAGGCAGCAGCACAGGTAGATAAGGTGGTTAGGAAGGCATATGGGATACTTGCCTTTATTAGCCGAGGCATAGAATATAAGAGCAGGGAGGTTATGATGGAGCTGTATAAAACACTAGTTAGGCCACAGCTGGAGTACTGTGTACAGTTCTGGGCACCACACCATAGGAAGGATGTGATTGCACTGGAGAGGGTACAGAGGAGATTCACCAGGATGTTGCCTGGGCTGGAGCATTTCAGTTATGAAGAGAGACTGAAAAGGCTGGGGTTGTTTTCCTTAGAGCACAGAAGGCTGAGGAGGGGACATGTTTGAGGTATACAAAATTATGAGGGGCATAAGTAGGATAGATAGGAAGAAACATTTTCCCTTAGTGGAGGGGTCAATAACCAGGGGGCATAGATTTAAGGTAAGGGGCAGGAGGTTTAGAGGGGATTTGAGGAAAACATTTTTCACCCAGAGGGTGGTTGGAATCTGGAACACACTGCCTGAAGAGGTGGTAGAGGCAGGAACCCTCACAATATTTAAGGAGTATTTAGATGAGCACTCGAAACGCCATAGCATACAAGGCTACGGGCCAAGTGCTGGAAAATGGGATTAGAATAGTTAGGTGCTTGATGGCCGGCACAGACCCGATGATGGGCCGAAGGGCCTGTTTCTGTGTTGTATAGCTCTATGATCCTATGACTGATCACTATTTACTGCCTGCCAACCTGAAAATGCCCTATTTATGCTCACTCTCTGCTTCCTGTCTGTTAACCAATCCTCTATCCATACTAATATATTACCCCCAACACCATGAGCCCTTATCTTGCCTATTAATCTTTTGTATGGCACCTTATCAAATGCCTTTTGGAAATCCAGGTATACTACATCTACTGGTTCCCCTTTATCTACCCTCCTAGTTAGATCCTCAAAAATCTTGAATAAATTTGTCAAACAGGATTTCCCTTTGGTAAAACCATGTTGACTTGCAATAATCATACTTTGCTTTTCTAAGTGCATTGTTAAGATTTCCTTCATAACAGATTCCAGCATTTTCCCAACAACTGATGTTAGGCTAACTGGCTGGTCTTTCCCTCTTTTCTCTCTCCCTCCTTTCTTGAAAAGCGGTGTAACATTTGCCAACTTCCAATCTGATGGGATCATTCCCGAATCGAAGGAATTTTGGAAAATCATAGCTAACGCATCCACTATCTCTGCAGCTATCTCTGTTAGATCCCTCGGACATTGGCCATCTGGTCCTGGAGATTTGTCAGATTTTAGACCCTTAAGTTTCTCTAATACTTTTTCTCTGCTGATATCAATCTCCTTCATTTCCTCACTCTTTTTAGCCCCTAGGTCACTCCCTATTTCTGACACGGGACTTGTGTTTTCTACTGTGAAGACAGACGCAAAATATTTGTTCAATACCTCTGCTATTTCCTCATTTCCCATGATATTTTCTCTTGTCTCTGCTTCTAAGGGACCAACGTTTACTTTAGCTACTCTCTTCCTTTTTATATACCTATAAAAGCTCTGATAATCTGTTTTTATATTGCTGGCTAGTTTACTCTGATTCTATTTTTTCCTTTTTTAATCAACTTTTTGGTGGCCCTTTACTGATTTCTAAAACATTCCCAACCCTCAGGCTTGCTACTATTTTTTGCAATATTGTAAGCCTTTTCTTTTAATTTGATACTATCCTTAACTTCCTGAGTGAGCCATGGATGGATCTTTCTGGCTGAGTTTTTGTTTTTTCAAAGGAATGTATTTTTGTTGAACATTTTGAATTGTTTCTTTAAAGATTATTTACCATCATACTTTTTAGTCTGCTTACCCAATTTACCTTAGCTTTGTTGGCTTTGTTTAAGTTTAAGATTCTTGTTTGTGATTGGAGCAAGTCACTTGCAAACTCAACATGGAATTCAATGGTATTATGATCACTCTTTCCCACTGTTTTCAAGTCACTCTCACCTCACCTCTTGAGTTCACTTCTTTTGTTTATGTTTGGACCAAGGCTGTAATGAGGTCAGGAGTTGAGTGGCCCTGACAGCACCCAAATAAGCATCAGCAAGTAGGTTATTAGTGATGATAGCACTGTCGACAACCCCTTCCATCATTTTGCTGATGATCGAAAGGAGGCTGATGGGGCCTGAATTGGCCAGATTGAATTTTTCCTGCTCTTTGTGGACAGGGCAATTTTCCACATTGCAGGGTAGATGCCAGTGTTGTAGCTATACTGGAACAGCTTGGCTAGGGGCACGGCAAGTTCTGGAGCACAGGTCTTCAGTACTATTGCTGGAATATTGTCAGGGCCCACAGCCTTTGCAGTATCCAGTGCCTTCAGTCGTTTCTTGATATCACGTGGAGTGAATCGAATTGGCTGAAGTCTGGCATCTGTGATGCTGGGAAATTCAGGAGGAGGCCGAGATGGATCATCAACTCGGCACTTCTGGCTGAAGATTGTTGCAAATGCTTCAGCCTTATCTTTCACACTGATGTGCTGGGCTCCCCCATCATTGAGGATGGGGATATTTGTGGAGCCACCTCCTCCAGTTAGTTGTTTAATTGTCCACCACCATTCACGATTTGATGTGACAGGACTGCAGAGCTTGGATCTGATCCGTTGGTTGTGGAATGGCTCAGCTCTGTCTATCGCATGCTGCTTCCGCTGTTTGGCAGTCCTGGGTTGTAGCTTCTCCAGGTTGACACCTCATTTTGGGGTATGCCTGGTTCTGCGCCTGGCATGCCCGCCTGCACTCTTCATTGAACCAGGGTTGATCAGTATCTCTCGTGAACCTTTTATTTTTGTTTGATTTGCAAGCCGACAATTTGGGGTGGGTTTAGCTCTTGGACCCATGGAAAGCCCATCATCACCGGCAGGGCCCTCTATTACCTATGCAGCTGCAGCCTCTGTGGCCGTCCCTGTGCTCACCTTTTAAATTAATAACATACAGCCATGGGGTGAGGAGCAATCCCCAGGCCAACATGTCCATTGAGGCCTGCGTAAAGGCAATGGCCGGGGTCAGCGGCCCCTCGGCCATTGTTGCAGTCTCAAAAATGTATGGCAAGGCTGTATTTCTCCTGAAGACCGAGCCGACCGTGTCCCAGGCCCTGATTAAGGGGCTCACTGTGTGGGGGGAACCTTCCTGCTGGTGGACCCTCTGGGGGCCACTGCACAGCGGATAATGTTATCAAACGTCCCGGTCTTAATTCCCACTGAACTCCTCCTCTCCCACCTGCACCATCTGGGGGAGGTGAGATCAGGGACCACCCCAATCCCATTCGGTCTTCGGGAGAACAGCCTTTGGCATGTCTACTCCTTCCGCCGCCAGTTACTTGTGCAGCTGGCGTGGAAGAAGGTCACGGGGGGCCACTTCAATGTGTCGTCCCAGGGGGCGGGCTACCGCATCTTCTGGACCTTGGACGGGGCACGGTACCATGCCTACAAGGGCTGGGGCATATTCGTGAGAACTGCTCCAACCTCCCGGCCGCCAACTCCACCTCAGCAGCCCAGGGTGGTGCCACTGCACCTCCTCCCACACCCCCTACACCTGCAGCAGGCGATTCCAGAGGCTGTGGTGTTTACGTCCTCTGGTGGGGAGGGGGAGACCCGTCCGGGTGGAAGGAAGGCATGGCACAAAACAAAACACCTGAAGACATGGCCCCCGGGTACGATAGAATGCCCTGAGCCTGAGCTCAGCCTTAGGCTTCATCCAGGGGAGACAGCTGCCCCGCGGTTGGGCTCAGCCCCAAACAATCTGGGCAGGAGGGTGCGGAGGTAGAAGCAGAAACCGCTACTGAGATGGAGGTCTCTGAACCTCTGCGCCCCTCCCAGAATAAGAGCAGGAGGCGCCCCTCCTCTGAAGAGGGCCAGGAGTTGCGGAGTCCATCTCCTGGCATGGGTGCTCAGGCTCCCACCACCACCGGCAGCATCAGGACCTCTATGTGGGTCCTCGGGCACGCCCCCCCTCCCCCCCCCCCCACTACCACCGGCACCATCAGGACCTCTAATTGGCAGCTCTCTGTCCCTCAGGATGGAGTGGGGAAAGAAACCCCTGTTAATTTAGCAACCCCCGATGAGGAGGGAGAGGGCCCACCTGTAGTGGGGGTGCCCACGGGAGAGGTCTCTCCTTTGGTCAATGGGTCGGGTGTCCTGGGTGGGGTCGAGACCTGTGAGGGTCAATCCTCCCAGCAGCCTGATGCTGCCATCCAGGATGTGCCCAACCCAGAGGCCAATTTGCATAATTCCCCGTCTGCTGGGCCTGTGGGCACTGGCGGAGCAGGAGATGGCCTCCTCTCTCCGCCTCTGGTCCCGGCTCCAGCTAGATTTCTGGAGTCGGGAACTACCATCTCCCCTCGACCATTCATTGGCCTGGTGACGGTGGTGGAGGGGGGTCCTGAACCACTGGCGCCCATAGGCTCCAGTTCCCTAGAGGAACGCAGAGAGGACTCCTCTGCCATCGATCCTGGGGGTGGGATCGTGACGGAGGCGGGACCAGCTGGCACGTCCGGGACGTCCACCCCACAGTGTGTGGTGGGTGTGTCAGCTGCTGGCGGTGACGACCCGGAAGCGGATGGGGACTCGATGTGGAGCACAGAGGACAACCTTGATTCCATCGCCAGTGAGGTGGAGGAGTCCCTCGTGCCTCCCGCCGAGTCTCCTCTTGTCCCCACCGCGGAACTCCAGGATTTCCTCACGGCATGCAGGGGTTGCTGCAATAAAGTTCAGCTGGCCCTCGGCCGGTGGTCAGGTTTTGTGCTGATCATCCGGTCCGTCCGCGGTGCACTCCGGAAAGGGGGTGGGGGAGGGGCACGGGTCTGAAACTGGTTGCGAGGGACCGGTTTAAGGCGTTTTCTTTTTTAGAGACACAGCACTGAAACAGGCCCTTCGGCCCACCGAGTCTGTACCGACCATCAACCACCCATTTATACTAATCCTACACTAATCCCATATTCCTACCACATCCTCACCTGTCCCTATATTTCCCTACCACCTACCTCTACGAGGGGCAATTTATAATGGCCAATTTACCTATCAACTGCAAGTCTTTTGGTGGTGGGAGGAAACCGGAGCACCCGGAGGAAACCCACGCAGACACAGGGAGAACTTGCAAACTCCACACAGGCAGGACCCAGAACCAAACCCGGGTCGCTGGGGCTGTGAGGCTGCGGTGCTAACCACTGCGCCACTGTGCCGCCCAATGGGTTGCTGGGGGAGTGGAAGGCGAGGTGCACTTCTGCTCCCTCCTCACAGTGAGGTGTTGGTGACGGGTTTTAAGTACCTTTGACATGAAGATAACCATAGCCAGCCTCAACATCAACAGCAGCAGGGGGTCTCACCGCAGATTTCACAATCTCTCAGTCCTCAGGGAAGGGAGATACGCGGTGAGCTTTCTGCAGGACCCACACCGTTCCGGGGGACAAAGCCACCTGGCTCCTGGAGTGGCAGGGCGGGGTCCACACGAGTCACCTCACCCTATTTCTAGTGGGGTGGCTATCTTGTTGGCCCTGACTTTTCAGCTGGAGATCTTGGGGGTCAAGGAGCTCGTGCCAGGCCACTTGCTCCACCTCGTCATTCGCCTGGGTAGCGTGCCACTCCACTTTGTGAACATGTATGCACTCAGGCCCGGCGCATTGAAAGTGCACTTCTTTGAAGAAGTTTAGTTTAGTTTAGAGATACAGCACTGAAACAGGCCCTTCGGCCCACCGAGTCTGTGCCGACCATCAACCAACAATTTATACTAATCCTACACGAATCCCATATTCCAATAACATCCCCACCGGTCCCTATATATTTCCCGACCATCTACCTATACTAGGGGCAATTTATAATGACCAATTAACCTACCAACCTGCAAGTCTTTGGCACGTGGGAGGAAACCGGAGCACCCGGAGGAAACCCACGCAGACACAGGGAGAACTTGCAAACTCCGCACAGGCAGTACCCAGAATCGAACCCAGGTCCCTGGAGCTGTGAGGCTGCAGTGCTAACCACTGTGCCACTGTGCCGCCTATCGAAACATGACGCCTATTTTCTAAGGGTCTGTATCTCTTTGCTTCCTGCCCATTCATGTATCTGTCTAGATACATCTTAAAAGACGCTATCGTGTTCGCGTCTACCACCTCCGCTGGCAACACGTTCCAGGCACCCACCACCCTCTGCGTAAAGAACTTTCCACGCATATCCCCCCTAAACTTTTCCCCTTTCACTTTGAACTCGTGACCCCTAGTAATTGAATCCCCCACTCTGGGAAAAAGCTTCTTGCTATCCAACCTGTCTATACCTCTCATGATTTTGTACACCTCAATCAGGTCCCCCCTCAACCTCCGTCTTTCTAATGAAAATAATCCTAATCTACTCAACCTCTCTTCATAGCTAGCGCCCTCCATACCAGGCAACATCCTGGTGAACCTCCTCTGCACCCTCTCCAAAGCATCGACATCCTTTTGGTAATGTGGCGACCAGAACGGCACGCAGTATTCCAAATGTGGCCGAACCAAAATCCTATACAACTGTAACATGACCTGCCAACTCTTGTACTCAATACCCCGTCCGATGAAGGAAAGCATGCTGTATGCCTTCTTGACCACTCTATTGACCTGCGTTGCCACCTTCAGGGAACAATGGACCTGAACACCCAAATCTCTCTGGACATCAATTTTCCCCAGGACTTTTCCATTTACTGTATAGTTCACTCTTGAATTGGATCTTCCAAAATGCATCACCTCGCATTTGCCCTGATTAAACTCCATCTGCCATTTCTCTGCCCAACTCTCCAGTCTATCTATATTCTGCTGTATTCTCTGACAGTCCCCTTCACTATCTGCTACTCCACCAATCTTAGTGTCGTCTGCAAACTTGCTAATCAGTCCGCCTATACTTTCCTCCAAATCATTTATGTATATCACAAACAACAGTGGTCCCAGCACGGATCCCTGTGGAACACCACTGGTCACACGTCTCCATTTTGAGAAACTCCCTTCCACTGCTACTCTCTGTCTCCTGTTGCCCAGCCAGTTCTTTATCCATCTAGCTAGTACACCTTGGACCCCATGTGCCTTCACTTTCTCCATCAGCCTACCATGTGGAACCTTATCAAACGCCTTACTGAAGTCCATGTATATGACATCTACAGCCCTTCCCTCATCAATCAACTTTGTCACTTCCTCAAAGAATTCTATTAAGTTGGTAAGACATGACCTTCCCTGCACAAAACCATGTTGCCTATCACTGATAAGCCCATTTTCTTCCAAATGGGAATAGATCCTATCCCTCAGTATCTTCTCCAGCAGCTTCCCTACCACTGACGTCAGGCTCACCGGTCTATAATTACCTGGATTATCCCTGCTACCCTTCTTAAACAAGGGGACAACATTAGCAATTCTCCAGTCCTCCGGGACCTCACCCGTGTTTAAGGATGCTGCAAAGATATCTGTTAAGGCCCCAGCTATTTCCTCTCTCGCTTCCCACAGTAACCTGGGATAGATCCCATCCAGACCTGGGGACTTGTCCACCTTAATGCCTTTTAGAATACCCAACACTTCCTCCCTCCTTATGCCGACTTGACCTAGAGTAATCAAACATCTATCCCTAACCTCAACATCCGTCATGTCCCTCTCCTCGGTGAATACCGATGCAAAGTACTCGTTTAGAATCTCACCCATTTTCTCTGACTCCACGCATAACTTTCCTCCTTTGTCCTTGAGTGGGCCAATCCTTTCTCTAGTTACCTTCTTGCTCTTTATATATAAATAAAAGGCTTTGGGATTTTCTTTAACCCTGTTTGCTAAAGATATTTCATGACCCCTTTTAGCCCTCTTAATTCCTCGTTTCAGATTGATCCTACATTCCCGATATTCTTTCAAAGCTTCGTCTTTCTTCAGCCTCCTAGACCTTATGTATGCTTCCTTTTTCCTCTTAGCTAGTCTCACAATTTCACCTGTCATCCATGGTTCCCTAATATTGCCATTTCTATCCCTCATTTTCACAGGAACATGTCTCTCCTGCACGCTAATCAACCTCTCTTTAAAAGCCTCCCACATATCAAATGTGGATTTACCTTCAAACAGCTGCTCCCAATCTACATTCCGTCGATTCTGGGCCGATTGGAGAAGGAAGCAAGGGGGCTTCCCCTCCTTGAGGCTATAGTGGGCTGTGGGCAAGACTCACATCCGTGTCTTCTGTCAGGAGTATGGGAAGCCGAGATCAGGCGCCTAGAGAGGGAGATGCTCGATTTAGAGTCCCGCCTCGGTCATGCCGTCGCGGACCTGTGCCTCCGGCAGGCGTACAAAGAGAAGAAGGGAGTGCTGAGGAACCTGCAGCTGATAGGGTCCCGAGGCGCGTAAGTGAGGTCGCGAATCCAGATCCTGGAAGATTTGGACCGTGCCTCACCCTTCTTCTACTCGCTGGAAAAATGGCGGGGAGTCCGTGAGCAGCTCATTGAGCTGCTGGCCGGCGACGGATCCTCCAGCATGGATCCAGAGGGAATGGGCCTCCTGGTCTGTACCTATTACAGTGCGTTGTTCTCTCCGGATCCGTCCAGGGTGGATGCCCACAAAGTTTTGTGGGAGGACCTGCCACAGGTCAGCCCGGAGGGCACCAAGGAACTGGAGGCTCTGCTCACGTTGGCAGAGCTGACCAGTACTCAAGGGGTAAATCCCCGGGGCTGGACGTGCTGACCATGGAATTCCTCAGGGCGTTCTGGGACGTCCTGGGGGACGATTACGCGCGGGTCCTGGGGGAAAGCCTGGCGACCGGGGAGATGCCCCTCTCGTGGCGCAGGGCAGTCATCGTCCTGCTGCCGAAGGGGGTCGATCTCCGCCTGCTTAAGAACTGACGTCCTGTCTCCCTCCTCAGCACGGATTATAAGATCGTTGCCCGGGCTATGTCTACCCGCCTGGGCTCCGTGCTGGCCCACATGATCCACCCCGACCAGTCCTACACGGTCCCGGGCCGGTCCATCCAGGACAACATCCACCTGGTCCAGAACCTGATCCATCTTTCCCAGAGGACTGGTCTGTCGGTTGACTTTGTCTCCCTCGATCAGGAGAAGGCGTTCGACAGGGTGGATCATGAATATCTTTCGGGACTCTGCGCACATTTGGACTTGGGCCACATTTTGTAGCCCGAGTCCAGCTTTTATACGCTACCGCAGAGTGTCTGGTCAAAGTGAAGGGGTGCTTGATGGCACCCCTTCACTTTGGGAGAGCAGTAATTCAGGGATGCCCCACATCCGGCCAGTTATATACCAACTGCTTTGCAGGAGGTTGGCAGGTTTGGCTCCTCGCGGGTCGGGCATGTGGGTTGTCCACTCGGCTTAGGCCAATGACATGCTCCTCACGGTCACAGATCCCGTTGATTTACGGAGGATGCACGAGTGCCAACGGATCTTTTCTGCCGCTTCCTCTGCGTCGGTCAATTGGGAGAAATGTTCCGGACTCCTGGTGGGTCAGAGGCGGGTGGACTCCCTGCCGGAGGAGTTAGTGCCTTTTGTGTGGAGCACCATGCACCTCCTCTATCTGGGAGTCCACCTGAGCCCTCTGAGCAAGCCTGGCTGGTAGTGTCCTAGGCCCAACCATCTTCAGCTGCTTCATCAATGACCTTCCTTCAATCATAAGGTCAGAAGTGGGGATGTTCGCTGATGATTGCACAATGTTCAGCACCATTCGTGACTCCTCAGATACTGAAGCAGTCCGTGTAGAAATACAGCAAGACCTGGACAATATCCAGGCTTGGGCTGATAAGTAGCAAGTAACATTCGTACCACACAAGTGCCAGGCAATGACCATCTTCAACAAGAGAGAAACTAACCATCTCCCCTTGACATTCAATGGCATTACGATCACTGAATCCCCCACTATCAACATACTGGGGGTTACCATTGACCAGAAACTGAACTGGAGTAGTCATATAAATACCATGGCTACAGGAGCATGTCACAGGCTAGGAATCCTGCAGTGTGTAATTCACCCAAGAAGCTCGACATCATCCAGGCCAAAGTAGATGCTTAATTTGCACCCCATCCACAAACATTCACTCCCTCCACCACTGACGCACAGTAGCAGCAGTGTGTACCATCTACAAGATGCACTGCAGCAACGCACCCAAGGCTCCTTCGACAGCACCTTCCAAACCTGCGACCTCTACCGACTAGATGGACAAGGGCAGCAGATGCATGGGAACACCACCACCTCAAGTTCCACTCCAAGTCACACACCATCCTGACTTGGAACTATATCACCGTTCCTTCACTGTCGCTGGGTCAAAATCCTGGAACTCCCTTCCTAACAGCACTGTGGGTGTACCTACCTCACATGGACTGCAGCGGTTCAAGAAGGCAGCTCACCACCACCTTCTCAAGGGCAATTAGGGATGGGCAATAAATGCTGGCTCAGCCAGCGATGTCCACATCCCATGAACGAATAAAAAAAACTGACAGGAGTTGGAGGTGAAAGTCACCACTCGGCTGGGGCGCTGGACAGGACTGCTCCAAGTGCTTTCCTATAGGGGCTGAGCACTGGTCATAAACCAACTGGTGGCCTCGATGCTGTGGTACCGGTTGGTCACTTTGGTCCCACCCCCTGCATTCGCCACCAAGATCCAGAAGAAGCTCGTCGATTTCTTCTGGGGCAAGAGGAAACACTGGGTCTCTGCGGCGGTACTGTGTCTCCCGATTGAGGAGGACGGCCAGTCGCTGGTGTGCGTCCGCACACTCTCTCCACACCCACTCTCCGCCTTCGGACACTGCAGAGATACCTGTACGTCAAGCGTGCTCACAGACGGTGTGCACTGGCTACGTATTTTTTCTGCCAGGGCGCTGTCTTCAAGATGACACGCAGCTCCCGGCGGAGAATGCTAGCTGCGCCTCGCTGAGGGAGTTGGCTGTCTTTTACCGGGATCTATTCCGAGTCTGGAACATGCTCGCTTCCAGTCAGGGCGCTCCCCTGCCGGCGGAGGAGAGCGCCTTGGCTGTCTGGGCAGCCGGCACTGGGGACGGTCTGACGGGCGGAGGAGTAGCCGAAGCCCCCGGTACACCCCACACTGCGGGTGGCGAGGGAGCTCGGGAGTGCAGAGCGCTCCCGGCCGAGCTGACCCCTGCTCGGACGGAACTGCTCATCGGACCCAAACCCCGAAACCCTCTTTGGGAGCTGGTCCCGAACAACTGGAGCTGCCTCTCAGAAATGCCCTCCATTCCACACTGTGCGGAGGGGTTTCCTGTGCAGGCTGCTCCTGCACTCTCCACTTCCTCGCCCTCGTCAGCCATCCGGACACGCCCTGGCGGTCCGTGTTGCCATCTGGCAGTGAGGGGAATCCCCGGTGGAGGTCTCTCTAGTGGGAGTCCTCTCCCTTTACATCGGGGCCCTGGGGTGGAGGGTGTTGCACAGGGTAGTCCCGTGCAATTTCTGCGGCCTGGACGAGTCCGTGTTCTGCGTATATACGGAGTATGCGAAGTTGCAGCCCCCGTTTGAGTATTTGAAGGGGCTGCTCCTCAAGTCGTGATTGCACTTCAGTCCCACGCTCCTGATCTTTGGGCACCCGGTGAGGAGGGGCGTGGGCCGGGAGGAGGATCTCCTCGTGAGTCTGGCATTTCAGAGGTCCAGGCTGCGGGCCGTCGGAGGGTCCGTCCGCCCCGATTGCCTGCCCCTCTTCCGCGGTTACGTTCACGCTCGGGTGTCCCTGGAGAAGGAGCATGCGGTGTCCGCCAATTCGCTTGGGCCTTCCGCGACCGGTGGGCACCGCAGGGACTGGAGTGCATCGTCGAAGGCAAAAATGGTATTTTGATATGAGTTTTTATTTCATTTATCTGTTTTTAATAAAGTTATTTATTGAATATACATATAAAGGGGGCCTGAAGAATAAAGGACCCCCTTGACAAAAAAAGAGTTAAATCCAATGTAAAGCTCTGTTCATTCTGTGATGTGTCTCTATTCCCTGGGGTTGTGTTCCTCTCTCCTCACTGTCAGCTGCCCCCATGGTGTCTGTGCTGTGCTGTGCTGCAGGAACACAGACCTCCTGCTCTCTGCTGATTCCAATCAGCAGAATAAGACCAGCAAAAGGGAGGGTTTTTTTTTGTAATAATTTTATTGGTTGAGTATTATCCATTCAGTTCATGTAAATGATGTGACAGACTGACAGCAGAACGCGAGTTACACTAATTCTGCGTTTATCTGTTAATTTCTTATCAAACCGCACCCCCTCCCGCACAAAGCACAATGCCTGGAAGCACTGCGATGATCCCACACACACAGACACCCTGGTGGATTCATCAGTAACAACTGTACGATCGGTCGCCGAATCCACTGTGACCTACAGACAATACCCGGAACAGACAGTCACTCCCCCAACACAGACAATACCCAGTACAGACAGTCACTCCCCCCAAACAGACAATACCCAGTACAGACAGTCACTCCCCCAACACAGACAATACCCAGTACAGACAGTCACTCCCCCCAACACAGACAATACCCAGTACAGACCGTCACTCCCCCAACACAGACAATACCCAGTACAGACAGTCACTCCCACAAAAACAGACAATACCCAGTACAGACAGTCACTCCCCCAAAAACAGACAATACCCAGTACAGACAGTCACTCCCCCCAACACAGACAATACCCAGTACAGACCGTCACTCCCCCAACACAGACAATACCCAGTACAGACAGTCACTCCCCCAAAAACAGACAATACCCGGTACAGACAGTCACTCCCCCCAAACAGACAATACCCAGTACAGACAGTCACTCCCCCAAAAACAGACAATACCCAGTACAGACAGTCACTCCCCCCAAACAGACAATACCCAGTACAGACAGTCACTCCCCCCAAACAGACAATACCCGGAACAGACAGTCACTCCCCCAACACAGACAATACCCAGTACAGACAGTCACTCCCCCCAAACAGACAATTCCCAGTACAGACAGTCACTCCCCCCAAACAGACAATTCCCAGTACAGACAGTCACTCCCCCCAAACAGACAATACCCGGAACAGACAGTCACTCCCCCAACACAGACAATACCCAGTACAGACAGTCACTCCCCCCAAACAGACAATTCCCAGTACAGACAGTCACTCCCCCCAAACAGACAATTCCCAGTACAGACAGTCACTCCCCCAACACAGACAATTCCCAGTACAGTCACTCCCCCCAAACAGACAATTCCCAGTACAGACAGTCACTCCCCCCAAACAGACAGATTCCCAGTACAGACAGTCACTCCCCCAACACAGACAATACCCAGTACAGACAGTCACTCCCCCAACACAGACAATACCCGGAATAGACAGTCACTCCCCCCAACACAGACAATACCCGGAACAGACAGTCACTCCCCCAACACAGACAATACCCAGTACAGACAGTCACTCCCCCAACACAGACAATACCCGGTACAGACAGTCACTCCCCCCAAACAGACAATACCCGGTACAGACAGTCACTCCCCCCAAACAGACAATACCCAGTACAGACAGTCACTCCCCCAACACAGACAATACCCAGTACAGACAGTCACTCCCCCAACACAGACAATACCCAGTACAGACAGTCACTCCCCCAACACAGACAATACCCGGTACAGACAGTCACTCCCCCAACACAGACAATACCCAGTGCAGACAGTCACTCCCCCAACACAGACAATACCCGGTACAGACAGTCACTCCCCCCACACAGACAATACCCAGTACAGACAGTCACTCCCCCAACACAGACAATTCCCAGTACAGACAGTCACTCCCCCAACACAGACAATACCCAGTCCAGACAGTCACTCCCCCAACACAGACAATACCCGGTACAGACAGTCACTCCCCCAACACAGACAATACCCAGTACAGACAGTCACTCCCCCAACACAGACAATACCCGGTACAGACAGTCACTCCCCCCAAACAGACAATACCCAGTACAGACAGTCACTCCCCCCAAACAGACAATACCCAGTACAGACAGTCACTCCCCCAACACAGACAATACCCAGTACAGACAGTCACTCCCCCAACACAGACAATACCCAGTCCAGACAGTCACTCCCCCAACACAGACAATACCCGGTACAGACAGTCACTCCCCCACACACGGACAATACCCGGTACAGACAGTCACTCCCCCAACACAGACAATACCCAGTACAGAGAGTCACTCCCCCCCCACACAGACAATACCCAGTACAGACAGTCACTCCCCCAACACAGACAATACCCAGTACAGACAGTCACTCCCCCCACACAGACAATACCCAGTACAGAGAGTCACTCCCCCCCCACACAGACAATACCCGGTACAGACAGTCACTCCCCCCAAACAGACAATACCCGGAACAGACAGTCACTCCCCCAACACAGACAATACCCAGTACAGACAGTCACTCCCCCAACACAGACAATACCCAGTACAGACAGTCACTCCCCCAACACAGACAATACCCAGTACAGACAGTCACTCCCCCCACACAGACAATACCCAGTACAGAGAGTCACTCCCCCCCCACACAGACAATACCCAGTACAGACAGTCACTCCCCTAACACAGACAATACCCAGTACAGACAGTCACTCCCCCCACACAGACAATACCCAGTACAGAGAGTCACTCCCCCCCCACACAGACAATACCCGGTACAGACAGTCACTCCCCCAACACAGACAATTCCCGGTACAGACAGTCACTCCCCCCAAATAGACAAATTGATGTTTATGGCGAGGAGTGATTGAGGGATATGGTGAGGGGTATTTTGAGGGAGTACGGTGAGGGGGACTGAGGGATATGGTGACAAGGAGTGAGGAATATGGTGAGAAGGGAATAGGGGTTATGGTTGGGAGGGAGTGAGGAATATATTGAGGAGGGAGCGAGGATTAAAGTGAGGATGTAGTGAGGGTTAAAGTGAGGAAGTAGTGAGGGTTAAGGTGAGGAGGGAGTGGAGGGATATATTGAGGAGGGAGTGAGGGTTAAGGTGAGGAGGGAGTGAGGGATATATTGAGGAGGGAGTGAGGGTTAAGCTGAGGAGGGAATGGGGGATATATTGAGGAGGGAGTGAGGGTTAAGGTGAGGAGGGAGTGGGGGATATATTGAGGAGGGAGTGAGGGTTAAGCTGAGGAGGGAGTGGGGGATATATTGAGGAGGGAGTGAGGGTTAAGCTGAGGAGGGAGTGGGGGATATATTGAGGTGGGAGTGAGGGTTAAGGTGAGGAGGGAGTGAGGGATATATTGAGGAGGGAGTGAGGGTTAAGCTGAGGAGGGAGTGGGGGATATATTGAGGAGGGAGTGAGGGTTAAGGTGAGGAGGGAGTGAGTACTATGGTGAGGAAGTATTGCATTGTTCTGTGCCTGTTCTGAAATCACTCCATGTCCTCACAGTTTGTCCAAATCCTGATCTAGATTCCCAGCAGATATCAGTTCATTTTAGAGATGACAGTGACATTAGATCAGACTGATGAAGAGTGGAGTTCTGGAAGGTGGGGGGGGTGGAGGAGGGGGAGGGGGGTGGGGGAGGGGGAGGGGGTTTGAGGAGGGTAGGCGAGGTGGGTCTGTGTGTTGAAGCTGAGGGGGTCTCTGAGCTGGGTGTTTGTGTTAACCTGAAATATTAGGGATCGTCTCGGAATCCACACGGGCAGTGCCCTGGCGATAGTCCCATTAATGGGGTGAGCACTACTGACTGATAGTGCTCAGTTAGCACAGTGTGTATGAGTGCCCCGAAGGCAGCTGTTCACCTGGGAGAGGCTGCACACGGACATCCAAAGCTGAAGAGGGTGAGCCTGATGCTGTGGGAGGGATATATAATTAAACATTAAAGCTACCTGAAATCTCACCGGATGCTTTGAAATCTGAGAGGAAAGCTTCACCCGTCACTGGACCCTCTGCTCACAGGAGTCTTGTGTCTCTGATCCTTGTTTGTTCTCAGACTGACTGCATTTGTCTCAAACTCTATCTCCAGACTCCCAAATCACACACACATATCATGAACTCCTCACCATTGTGTTAGTGACTTCTGTACCTGTCTGAGTCTATGTCTCTGTTATCTCTACCTGTGGCCGCCTGTCTCTGTGTGTAAATGTACATCTCTGTGTCTGTCTGAGCCTGTATGTATCTCTTAAGTCTCTCTCAGTCTCTGGTGTTTTTATCTTCGTGGGTCTCTCCCATTCTGTGTGTTTGTCTGCCTCTTTCTCCTTGCATCTCTCAATCTATCTCTGTATCTGTCTCTCTCTCTGTCACCCTCTCACTATGACCCGGTGTCTGGAGTCTCCCTATGTCTCTCAGTCTGTCTTTGTGACAGTATCTGTCTCTGTGTCACTCTGCGTACCTCTCTGACTCTGTCTGTCACTCTCTGTTGTCCTGTGTCTCTTCATTTGTATCTGAGCACTGTATCTGTCTCACTATCTCTGTTTGTCACCCATCATGTCTCTCCCTGTCTTTGTCACTCTCCCTATCTCTTTCTGTCTGTTTGTGACTCTCTGTATCTTTCTCTTTGTTTGTCACTCTCTGTTTGTGTTACCCAGTCTCTCTATCTGTGTCTGTGTACTCTATCTGTCTCAATCTCTATCTCTGTTTGTCAATTTTGGTGTACTCCCTGTCTCTGTCACTCTCTGTATCTCTTTCTATCTGTTTGTTACTCTCTGTATCTCTCTCGCTGTCACTCTCTGTGTGTGTCTCTCTCTCTCTCTGTCTCTCTCTCTCTCTCTGTATGTCTCCTGTATCTGTCACTCTGTCTCTCTCTATGTATCTCTATCTCTGTTTGTCACTCTCTGTGTCTCTGTCTCTATATCTCCCTCTCTGTCCATGTTACTCTGTGTCTCTACCTGTCCCACACTTTGCCACTTTGTCTCTGCTTGTCACTCTCTGTATCTCTCTGCTGTCTGTGTCTCTGTGTCTATCGCTCTCTGTTACTCTCTGTCTGTGTTTGTCACTCTCCGTATCCCTCTGTTACTCTGTGTCTATCACTCTTTGTTACTCTCTCTCTGTGTCTTTGTTTGTCACTCTCTGTATCTCTCTGTCACTCCCTGTGTCTCTGTTTGTCTGTCACATTATGTCTCTCTCTGTGTCTATCACTCTGTCTGTTTGACACTCTATCTCTTTTACTCTCTGTGTCTCTCTTTGTCTCTGTCACATTATGTCTCTCCCTCTCTGTCTATCACTCTGTCTGTCTCTGTCGCTGTTTGTCACTCTATCTCTCTCTTTTACTCTCTGTGTCTCTTGTTTGTCGCTCTGTATCTCTTTCTGTCACTCTCTGTGTCTCTATTTGTCACTCTGTCTCTGTTTGTCACTCTCTATGTGTCTCTCTTTGTCTCTATCACTGTATATCTCTCTTTCTGTCACTCTGTGCATCTCTCTCTCTATCTCTGTGTCTCCCTCTGTCTCTATCTGTTTGTCACTCGCTGTGTCTCTTTCTCTGTCTCTCTAGCTCTGTCTCTGTCATTCTCAGTGTGTGTCTCTCTGTCACTCACTGTATCTCTATCTCTGTGTATCACCTTGTTTGTGTGTGTCTCTGTCTCTATCACTCTCTGTGTGTCTCTCTCTCTGTCTCTATCTCTATCACTCTTTCTCTCGCTCTCTGTCACTCTCTCTCTCTCTGTCTCTGTCACTCTTTGTCTCTCTGTCACTCTTTCTCTCTCTGTCACTCTTTCTCTCTCTCTGTCTCACTCTCTCTCTCTCTGTCTCACTCTCTCTCTCTCTGTCTCACTCTCTCTCTGTGTGTGTGTCTCTCTCTCTCTCACCTTGTGTCTCTCTGGTCTTTTCCAGTCTCTGACTCTGAGGCTCCAGTACACCATGGCACTGAACCCTCCTGTGAGCCTTTGGTCCCAGCTCCTTGCTGCAAGATCCCAGTCTCTGACCCCGAGGCCCACTTGTGCTCAGTTTCAACACCCCCTGCTCCACCTGCACCCGAGGTGCTTCAGCAGCATCAAAAACTCAACTCCCGCTTGATGTGAGGCATCACCAAGTGGTTCTGACCTCAAACACCTAAGGTCCTGTCAGAGAGAAGGCAAAGCAAGAACCCGATTACCTGGAGATCACAAGTCTCCAAGCAGTTGTCCCTGAGGGCACTTGAGAAAGGGATAGTTAAAGGGATAGAGACACAGGAGCCTGGAACAACACTTTCAGGGTATGAGAGGGCATGGGGACAGGAGGAAGGGGCACAGGGTCAGGGTGCGAAGGGGCATAGGGTCAGGGTGCGAAGGGGCAAAGAGTCAGGGTGCGAAGGGGCACAAGGTCAGGGTGCAAAGGGGCGCAGGGTCAGGTGCAAAGGGGCACAGGGTCAGGGTGCATTGGACACAGGGTCAGGGTGTGCAGGGACACAGGGTCAGGGTGCAAAGGGGCACAGGGTCAGGGTGTGCAGGGACACAGGGTCAGGGTGTGCAGGGACAAAGGGTCAGGGTGCAAAGGGGCACAGGATCAGGGTGCAAAGGGGCACAGGATCAGGGTGCAAAGGGGCACAGGGTCAGGGTGCAAAGGGGCACAGGGTCAGGGTGTGCAGGGACACAGGATCAGGGTGTGCAGGGACACAGGGTCAGGGTGCAAAGGGGCACAGGATCAGGGTGCAAAGGGGCACAGGATCAGGGTGCAAAGGGGCACAGGGTCAGGGTGCAAAGGGGCACGGGGTCAGGGTGCGAAGAGGCACAGGGTCAGGGTGTGCAGGGACACAGGGTCAGGGTGCAATGGACGAAGGGTCAGGGTGTGCAGGGACACAGGGTCAGGGTGTGCAGGGACACAGGGTCAGGGTGCAATGGACGAAGGGTCAGGGTGCATTGGACACAAGGTCAGGGTGCAAAGGGGCACAGGGTTAGGGTGCAATGGACACAGGGTCAGGGTGTGCAGGGACACAGGATCAGGGTGTAAAGGGGCACAGGATCAGGGTGCAAAGGGGCACAGGATCAGGGTGCAAAGGGGCACAGGATCAGGGTGCAAAGGGGCACGGGGCCAGGGTGCAAAGGGGCACGGGGTCAGGGTGCGAAGAGGCACAGGGTCAGGGTGCGAAGAGACACAGGGTCAGGGTGCAATGGACGAACGGTCAGGGTGTGCAGGGACACAGGGTCAGGGTGTGCAGGGACAAAGGGTCAGGGTGTGCAGGGACACAGGGTCAGGGTGTGCAGGGACACAGGGTCAGGATGCGAAGAGGCACAGGGTCAGGGTGCAATGGACACAGGGTCAGGGTGTGCAGGGACACAGGGTCAGGGTGCAAAGGGGCACAGGGTCAGGATGCGAAGGGACACAGGGTCAGGGTGCAAAGGGGCACAGGGTCAGGGTGCAAAGGGGCACAGGGTCAAGGTGTGCAGGGACACAGGGTCAGGGTGTGCAGGGACACAGGGTCAGGATGCGAAGAGGCACAGGGTCAGGGTGCATTGGACACAGGGTCAGGGTGTGCAGGGACACAGGGTCAGGGTGCGAAGAGGCACAGGGTCAGGGTGCATTGGACACAGGGTCAGGGTGTGCAGGGACACAGGGTCAGGATGCGAAGGGACACAAGGTCAGGATGCGAAGGGACATAGGGTCAGGATGCGAAGGGACACAGGGTCAGGATGCAAAGGGGCACAGGGTCAGGGTGCAAAGGGGCACAGGGTCAGGGTGCAAAGGGGTACAGGGTCAAGGTGTGCAGGGACACAGGGTCAGGGTGTGCAGGGACACAGGGTCAGGGTGTGCAGGGACACAGTGTCAGGATGCGAAGAGGCACAGGGTCAGGGTGCAATGGACACAGGGTCAGGGTGTGCAGGGACACAGGGTCAGGGTGCATTGGACACAGGGTCAGGGTGTGCAGGGACAAAGGGTCAGGGTGTGCAGGGACAAAGGGTCAGGGTGTGCAGGGACACAGGGTCAGGGTGTGCAGGGACACAGGGTCAGGATGCGAAGAGGCACAGGGTCAGGGTGCAATGGACACAGGGTCAGGGTGTGCATGGACACAGGGTCAGGGTGCAAAGGGGCACAGGGTCAGGGTGCAAAGGGACACAGGGTCAGGGTGTGCAGGGACACAGGGTCAGGATGCGAAGAGGCACAGGGTCAGGGTGCAATGGACACAGGGTCAGGGTGTGCAGGGACACAGGGTCAGGGTGCAAAGGGGCACAGGGTCAGGGTGCATTGGACACAGGGTCAGGGTGTGCAGGGACACAGGGTCAGGGTGCGAAGAGGCACAGGGTCAGGATGCGAAGGGACACAGGGTCAGGATGCGAAGGGACACAGGGTCAGGGTGCAAAGGGGCACAGTGTCAGGGTGCAAAGGGGCACAGGGTCAAGGTGTGCAGGGACACAGGGTCAGGGTGCAAAGGGGCACAGGGTCAGGGTGCAAAGGGGCACAGGATCAGGGTGCAAAGGGGCGCAGGGTCAGGGTGCAAAGGGGCGCAGGGTCAGGGTGCAAAGGGACACAGGGTCAGGGTGAAAAGGGGCACAGGGTCAAGGTGCAATGGACACAGGGTCAGGGTGTGCAGGGACACAGGGTCAGGGTGCGAAGGGACACAGGGTCAGGGTGCGAAGAGGCACAGGGTCAGGATGCGAAGAGGCACAGGGTCAGGGTGTGCAGGGACACAGGGTCAGGGTGCGAAGAGGCACAGGATCAGGATGCGAAGGGGTGCAGGGTCAGGGTGCAAAGGGGCACAGGGTCAGGATGCAAAGGAGCACAGGGTCAGGGTGTGAAGGGACACAGGGTCAGGGTGCGAAGAGGCACAGGGTCAGGATGCGAAGGGGCACAGGGTCAGGGTCAGGGTGCAATTGACACAGGGTCAGGGTGCAAGGGTAAGTGTAGGACACAGAGCAAGAAGGCTTTCTTCACACAGCTGGAACTGTGCACACCAGGAATGGGTAAGATCATCACCTGGACCAATATTGGCATCTAATTACATTTCGAGCTCTCACATCTGAATTGGAATTTTCTGTATCGTCCATGCATATATGTATGATTATGTATGCATGTTCACACATGTTTACATGTGTTCATGTGTAGTGGGTGTTTATACATGGGTGTGTGTCTGTACACGTGTGTTGACATGTATACATATTGTACTTTTGTTTACAGGAGGGGGTGCAGATAGTTTTACATAGCTGTACCTCAGTGTGCACATGTTTAAATGTGTGTGCACACGGATGCATTAACACTTATGTTCATATGTGTAAAGGCCTGAATGGTTTGATTTTATGAGGGTCAGTGTGTCCTTGAGCGTGGGCCATTGGTCAGGTGACTGACCATTCAGTGTTTCTCAGTAACTGTAGCTGTGTGTGGTCACTATGGAGATGGAGAGGGTTTGCAGAGGACTGGAGAGCAGCTACAGGCAATGAATTAATGGCTAGTGACTGCACTGTGTTGCTATGGAAATTACATCTTAAATCTTCAGCGAAGGGATGGTTTAACTGTAGGGTTGCAGCGAGGAGAAGCTCAGTCTAAATTCTTCACCCTCCAGAAGTTTCCTAAATAGGAGACAGAAAGAAATATGGTGGAAAAGTTAAATCGAGCACAGACAATATTCTTTCTCCATCTCTCGCATTCTCTCTCTCCCACTCACACTCTCTCTCTCTCTCAACCTCTTCTCGCACTCT
Source organism: Heterodontus francisci (assembly GCF_036365525.1). Taxonomy (NCBI): domain Eukaryota; kingdom Metazoa; phylum Chordata; class Chondrichthyes; order Heterodontiformes; family Heterodontidae; genus Heterodontus; species Heterodontus francisci. Next base: position 9,636,475 of record NC_090371.1, on the reverse strand, counting down.
CTCATCCCTTCTCACTCCCTCTCCCTCTCACACTCTCTCTCTCTCACTCTTTCTCTCCTCCTCACAATCTCACACTCTCCCCTTTTTGCACTCTCTCCTTGTCTCACTCTCTCTCTGCCTTGCTCACATTTTCTCTCTCTCCCTCACTCTCCTTTTCTCACACACCCTCTCTCCAACTCTCTCACTCTCTCCCTATCTTGCACTCTCATTTGCATTCTCACATTCTCTTTCTCGTAAAAATTGGAATTGTTTTAAACTTGTGTAAAATCTTTTGTTGTTTTAAATTATCTTATCATTCTCAATGTGGGGTTAATAGAACTAGCAAGAGAAGAATTATCTACAAAGCCAATTAGAGAGAGAGTTATGTTGCACAGGATCCCTGTTTATACATTTGAGTAGTCTAGCAGCTAAATAAATATTGTATAGAATTACTGAGCATTTCCAGCACTGAAACAGGCCATTCAGCCCAACAGACCCTTGCTGGTGTTTATGCTCCACAAGAGCCTCTTCCCACCTCTCTTCACCTAAACCCTATCACCATATCCTTCTATTCCTTTCCTCCTCATGAGTTTATCCAGCTTCCCCTTAAATGGGCAGCACAGTGGCACAGTGGTTAGCACCGCAGCCTCACAGCTCCAGTGACCCGGGTTCAATTCTGGGTACTGCCTGTGTGGAGTTTGCAAGTTCTCCCTGTGACCACGTGGGTTTTCGCCGGGTGTTCCGGTTTCCTCCCACCGTCAAAGACTTGTAGGTGATAGGTAAATTGGCCATTGTAAATTGCCCCTAGTGTAGGTACAAAGAACAAAGAACAAAGAAAATTACAGCACAGGAACAGGCCCTTCGGCCCTCCAAGCCTACGCCGATCCAAATCCTCTATCTAAACCTGTCGCCTATTTTCTAAGGGTCTGTATCTCTTTGCTTCCTGCCCATTCATGTATCTGTCTAGATACATCTTAAAAGATGCTATCGTGCCCGCGTCTACCACCTCCGCTGGCAATGCGTTCCAGGCACCCACCACCCTCTGCGTAAAGAACTTTCCACGCATATCCCCCCTAAACATTTCCCCTTTCACTTTGAACTCGTGTCCCCTTGTAATTGAATCCCCCACTCTGGGGAAAAGGTAGGTGGTAGGAATATGGGATTAGTGTAGGATTAGTATAAATGGGTGGTTCTCGGTCAGCACAGACTCGGTGGGCCGAAGGGCCTGTTTCAGTGCAGGATCTCTAAATAAAAATAAACCTAAAATGTACATGTGCTATTCACCTCAACCACATTCTCAAGTTCCACATCCTCACCTCTCTCTGGGGAAAGAAGTTTCTCCTGAATTCCCGAGTGGATTTATTAGTGACTCTTTTATATTTATGACTCTCTGGTTCTGGTCTCGCAAAAAGTGAAAACATCTTCTCTACGCCTGCCCTATCAAACCCTTACATAATTTGAAAGACCTCCATCAGGTCCCCCCTCAGTCTTCTATAGTTGTAGCCTCTCTATTCTGGGTTGTTTTGCACCTTCTCCAGTGTATATCTTTTATAATGTGGAGACCAGAACTGATCACAGTGCTCCAAAAGTGGTCTAACCCAAGTTGACGTAACTACTCTGCTTAAAGAGTCATAGAAATATAGAACTAGAGACAGACAATAGATAGAAACAGAGAGAGTGATATAGAGAGAGATTAATAGAGAAACAGAGAGAGATAAGTAGATGCAGATAGATTATACAGAGAAATTAATAGACAGTGTGGTGGAGGCAGGTTCAATTGAAGCATTCAAAAGGGAATTAGACTGTTATCTGAAAAGGAAGAATGTGCAGGGTTATGGGGAGAAGGCGAGGGAATAGCATTAGGTGAATTGTTCATTCGGAGAGCCAGTGCTGACACAATGGGCTGAATGGCCTCCTTCTGTAGTGTAACAATTCTGTGATTCTGTGATCCAGAGAAAGAGAGAAATAGAGAGTGAGCGAGTGAGTGAGAAAAATAGACAGAAGGAGAAAGAGAGACAGGGAGAAACAAAGAGAGAAACTAAGAAATGAGAGGGAAACTGAGAAAGATAAAGAGAGAGACAGAGAAAGATAGAGAGAGGGAGAAAGAGAGAAATAGATCGAGACAGATGACCATATTGAAACTGCTGGTCCCTTTAATGAACCAGGACTTCAGAGATAACAGAGAGCAAGTGATGCTCATTGCAATTTGTATTTAAGGGCTGGGTTTTCCCCAAGTCAGGAGAGTTACTTCTGGGCAGGGAGTCAGTGCAGAAGGAAAGAGTGGAAACTGGGATCTGATCTGATCTGATCTGAGGTTTGAGAATAAAACAGTTGTGGATCACAGACTGTCTCCTGCTTCCTGAATTGGTGAATGGACATCTGCTAATTGAACAGCATAGAGACAGAGAGATGGAGGAACAGCAAGAGAGAGAAAGCGATAGAGAAAGATAGGACTGTATCTGACTGTGGTGCACCCCACATTGGAATATAATTTTGGCACTCAGGACCTGGGCCCACACAGGGGTCGGCAAAGTGTCTGTAAAAATTTTGGCAGCTAGATTATTTTCAAGCACAAGTTTAAAGGCATGGAGCAAGACATTTAAAATGACCAGGAGCGAAAGTAGTTAGAAAGGATTGGGATCATCGAGCTCGATCCTAGCACACTGACAGGAAAAGCTATAGTGGGAAGTTTCCCTGAACGTCCTTCTCCAGTTTCTCCACGCTAGAAATCAATTAAACAATCAGCATTTTAAATGAATTCCGCTATCACTTTAGGTGAAAGTGCCTCGTCCCCTCTAGTGAGAGGTGATAAACAAAATCATTCCAGCACAAGTCCTGTGATCACACTACCCAGGACAACAGTTCGAGAACAATAAACCGTCAAATAAAAACACCACATTATGTATTTGAGTTTTTAAATCAACATAAACTGAAATCTTTAGATCTCTGCCTGAATACAATTGACTGTGGGGTGGGAACAGGATGGATGTGTGTGTGTGTGTGTGTTGTGCTATTTCAGAAAGGTCACAAAAATTGAAGAGAGAGAGAGGAAGGGTTCTTAAAATAGGCAGGGGAAAAAAGAGAGGGGGACGACACTTAGCAAATTGAGAAGAAGCAGCAGTCTGTAGAAATGCAAGGAAGGGTTTTGTCCAGGAGAGTTGCAGCCAGCCACAGATAGAGGGGAGACAGATTAATTTTGTCAGATGTGTATGGTGCAGCATGTTGGTGCCTATTCACCTGGCCCACATAGTGAATGAGATACTGACTAACACCCATTGCCTTGGCTCTGTTCTCCAGCTCGATCCAATTCCCTGCAGAGGGGAGGGGCAGCTGACTTACCTGTAAGCCGCAATCTCGATATCCAGAGCCATCTTGACATTCAGCAGGTCTTGATATTCCCGCAGGTAACGGGCCATCTCCTGCTTGGCATCATTGATGTCTTTCTCCAGCTCGCTGATCCTTTCCTGCATCCAAACACAGAGCGAGAGAGAGAGAGAGAGAGAGACAGTCACCCAGTGAAACCAGAATCACATACTTCCCAGCTCATTCCCTCCTCCCAGTGTTCACTCTCCTATCCCATTAACTGTGCCTTCTATCTTTCACTGTCTCCCTCTCACATTTTCATTTCTCTCCGCCTTCCCACTCCCATCTTGTGCTCTCTCCACTTCTCTCTCATTCACTCTTTATACTTTGTATTACCATACACTCTCCCTGTCTTTGTGTCTCTCTCTTTGTCTCTATATCTCTCTCTGTCCCTCTTTCTCTGTCCCTTTCTCTGTATCCCTCTGTCTCTCTCTCTGTCCACATGTCTCTTTCTCCCTCTGTCCCTCTGTCTCTCTCTAATCTCCATCTCTCTCTCTCTGTCACTCTGTTTGTCCCTTCCTCTTTGGATGACCCTGTCTGTCCCTCTCTCTTTTCTTTGTCCTGGCTCTCTCTATCCCCCTCTCTCCTCTGTCTGTCTCTTTTCTGTGTCTGGCTCTCTCTTTACCTGTTCCTCTCTCGCTCTGTCCCACTCTCTCTATCCCTCTCTCTTCTCTGTCTTACTCTTTGTTCCTCTCTCGCTCTGTCCCATTCTCTCTATCCTGCTCTCTCTGTGATATCTCTGTGTGCATTTGTCACTGGGACACTCAGATACACAAAGATACAAACTCAGTCATTTATAAAAGAAGTTGTATTGTAAACTGTTTCTAATCTATTCCTAGAAACAATTTAAACAGACCATACATTTGACCTGAATTTAATTGTTAACCTGCCCCTCCCCCACTCCTCCCCATCCCTTCCCCTCACCCTCCCCCTGCACTGACTATTTTGAAAAATTTACTGCAGTGCGTTAGCAGCAGGGGAGTGAATACACATCAATAATTCTCTTCCATCTTTGTTTTACCTTTTCCCTCCACACTCTGCCTTTTTATTTGCTTGTCTCTCTGTCTCACCTCTCATTCCACCTCTCTGTCTTTCCGTTCTCACACTCTTTCCTTCTGTCTTTCTATCCCTCTGTCTCTGTCCCTCTGTCTCTGTCCTTTCTGTCTCTGTCCTTATCTTTCTCTGTATGTGTCTCTCTATCTCTGCCCTTCTCTCTCTTTGTCTCTGTTTCTCTGCCTGAGTCCTTTTCTCTCTGTCCCTCCCTCTCTCTCTACTGCATCAAACACAGACCAAATCAGTTACATTACTGAACAAAGCAAATGGTGAAAGCAGCAGTTTAATGTCCAATAACTGTATTGAATTTAAGAACAAGCCTCTCCTGTAAATATTTTTTTAAAAGAAATAAAATTAAAAATATTGGTAAAAATTTTACCAATCACAATCTTGTTTCCCATCCCTGCCCTCTCCTTACTGTGCCTTCCTGTTGTGAAATCAAATGCAGGAATTCGGTTTTGACAATAACTTTGAGCTTTCGACAAGAGGCAGATACAGTGACCTTGTCCCAGACACGGAGCGACAATCTTGCGCACAATCACAGAATGATGCAGTACAGAAGGACGCCATTTGGCCCATCCTGCCAATGCTGGCTCTTCAGTCGTGCTATTCAATTAAAACCCTGCTCTTTGCCCTGCAAATATTTTAATTATCCCAGTATTTGCCCAATTCCCTTTTGGAAGTTACTATTGAATCTCCTTCCACTGCTCATTCAGACAGTGCATTCCAGATCACAATAACTCACTGCGTAAAAAGATTCCCCTCATCGCCCCCTTTGGATCTTTTGTCAGTTATATATCTGTGTCCCTCTGGTAACTGACCTTCCTGACAAACAGTTTATCTTTATTTACTCTATCAAAACCCCTCATGATTTTGAACATCTCTATTAAATCTCCCCTTAACCTTTTCTGCTTTAAGGAGAACAATCCCAGCTTTTCCAGTCTCTCTTCATAACTGAAGTCCCTCACCCCTGGTACCTTTCTAGCAAATCCCCTGTGCACCCTCTCTGCGACACTGACATCTTTCCTAAAGGGTGGTGCTCTGAAGTGACCACAATACTGCAGCTGAGGCCTGACCAGCTCAAGCTTCTCTCGTCCATCCCCCTGCTCACCTGGTACTTGCGAACCTCCTTGGACTGCCTGTCCTCCAGGTTCTCCAGCTGCTTCTGCAGGGAGTCAATGACACTCTTGAGGCCTTCGATCTCTGAGCCCCGGGATTGGAGGAGCCTGTGGTACTCGGCCGTCTCCTCGCGGATGGACCTGACCGCCTGGCTGTTCTTGCTGGCCATCTCACTGACGGTGGCGAACTTGGTGCGATACCAGTCCTCGGCGGCCTGCATGTTCTTGTTGGCCAGCTTCTCATACTGGCACCGGATCTCCTTCAGGGCTACCGAGAGGTCGGGCTTGGTCACCTCCACCTCGACGGTGAGGTGGGCAGCCTGGATCTGGGCAGCAAGTTCAGCATTCTCCTCGCCGTACACCTTCTTCAGGAAGGAGATCTCCTCCACCAGGGAGCTGATGTTGCCCTCGATGTCACTGTTGGCCAGCATTGCCTTGTCCGCCCCCTCCCTCACCTTCTGAAGGTTATCCTCGGCCTCCATGCGCAGACGGACCTCCTCCTCGTACTTGTCCTTCACCTGGGAGTACACCTCCCTCAGGTGGTCCCGGTCAGCCTCCATCCTCATCTTCTCATTGGTCTCCGAGTCCAGAAGGGCCCTCAAGCCCCGGATCTCTTGCTCATAGATGAGGTGAAGCCTGGAAGGGTCAGACTGCTTCTGCCTCAGGGCCTCCAGTTCCACCAGCAACACCTTGTTCTGCTGCTCCAGGTAATGGACCTTCTCGATGTAGGTGGCAAAACGGTCGTTGAGGTCCATCAGCTGCTCCCGCTCCTGGGCCCTCAGGGTCAGCAGTTCAGCATTCAGTGTGCTGACCTGGGAGAGGTCCACTCTCTCGGCATAGTCAGGCAGTGAAGAGACTGAGCTGGTCCTCACAGACCTCTTCGGGGCAGAGGTACGGTGGACCGAGTAGAGAGTGGAGGAGATGCTGGACTTGGTGGGACGGACACACCTGTAGTCATCCCAAGGCTTCCGCAAGGGGTTGAAGGGGTCGTAAGCACTCATCTCGAAGGCTGGTCCTCTCTCCCTCCGTCTCCTGTTCCGCCAACAGCTACTGCAGCAAACCTCCCTCCGCAATACAGTAATTCTGACTGGGCTCCAATTTATATCAGGAGCCCAGGCCCAGCCCCTTCCGCCTTTCCTCAGGGAGGGAGGATAGACTCCTTATTGATCCAGCAGTAAACCAATCAGATAAAACACCGCAATCTGAGGGAGCAGTTTCTTTGATCTTTAGGTTTCCCGATTCCATCCTTTAGAGATAAACTGCGAAGGAGGGTGTTTAAAAAACTGAAAATCAGGCCTCCTCATGTTCCTGTATAACAGGCTCGAGGGACAGGAAGAGGCTATTCAGCCCCTCCAGCCTGTTCCATTATCAGCTAAATGGTGACTAGCCTATACCACAGTTCCATTTATTCTGCTCCACATCCCTGGCTGCCCTGACTTTTACAGGCACTGGCGAGGAGGGGGGGGGGGTGGGTGGAGGGGGGAGTGGGGATGGGCTGTAAGTTGGGTTGGGGGATGTGACATGTGACAGCGATGGTATCTGGTGCATTGCACCCCTGAAGCTCTCGGGTCAATGACAGGCCGGAGGTCAAAGGGTAATGGATCACCCAGAAATCTGAGGCAATCGAGGGATGTACGTTCAGCCGGCCTGTAGCTGTTTCCCACTGGCGACTGCCCGGAATTCTCCAGAGCCTCCTAGTCTCAGGGGAGCAATTAAGAGGAAGCTAGATAATCACACAAGGATGAAAGGGATAGAAGGATATGCTGATAGGGTGACATGAAGAGGGGTGGGAGGAGCATATACACCAGCATAGACCAGTTGGGCCGAATGGTCTGTTTCTGTGCTGTAGACACTACGGACTGAATTTTCCCGGCCCTTTGGAGACAGGCTGGGAGGCAGGCGGATTGACAATATGGTGGGGAGGCATTGATGAAGGGAGGCTGATGTCTTCCTGCTGTCACGGCATATTGCCAGCAGCAGGAATGTGGCACAGCAGCCACCCACCGGGAGGCCTCGTGAGTGACCAATTCAGGGGCACTGCCTGCCTCTGCTGGCATTTAGCCCATGCCAGGAGGTCCCGCTACTGCAGGTGAACTCTGGCAACCTCCCAGTGGGTCCTTGATGGGGTTCCCCTGGTGGCAATGACACCCCTGTGGCAATGACATCACAGTGCACCATGATCCCTGCCCCCACCAATCACTGGGGGCTGTCTGCCTGGCCCCGGCTTTCCCCAACCTTCTCTTCAAGGGCGCCCTGCCATTGAGGTGCCCTCTCCCTTGTGATGTAGCATCACTAGCGGTGACGCTGCTGAGGCTGCTCAGCTGCCTCTGATTGGGCCGGCAGCTCTTTGGGGCGAGTCGCTTTCCTCAATTGGACGGAGGCCCCGGCAGCGGCCTCTTAATTGGCCGCTAGCAATATGCCGCCCCCAGGGGTCCCACCACCCACCGGAGCGGGGTCAGCTCCCGCTTTCAGCCCTGGTGGTGAAACATCACCATCATCGAGAAAATTCAGCCCTGTATATTTCTGTGTAATTCGGTGTGCTGATTATTCCGTCAGTCTCTACACAGCTGAGATTCCAAGCAGAGCGGGAGGGAGCTGAGAAGCAAAGTATCTTTGCTCCATTGCACACTCCTCTCCAATGCTGCATAGAGCCCTACCCCACCTCCTCCCTCTTCCTCAACTCAAACAAAAATGCTGATTCTCCCTCTTCACACTTGCTGTGCTGATCAATCCCGTTTTCCCCCTCTGTGCTATTCATTAGTAAAATGCATCATGTGCAGCAGCGTGTGCTGTCTGTCCCTCTCACTGTCCGTGCTGTTTGTAACTGCACCCCTTCAGTATTTACTGCTCACCTCACTGTATCTCTCTCTCTCTCTGTCACTGATTATCTATCAGTGCTTCACCCAGCAGAATTTCCACTTTCATTTCATCTCTTGCTATTAATCCATCTATTGTCCTCTCCTCTATTTGTCCATTTATTTAATTCCATTTCAGTTTCCAGCTTTTTATTTATCCACCCAGTTGTCAATTTCATTCATCTATCTTTCTATTCACAATCTCTCCACCCACATTCCATTGATCTCTGCACCTCTTTCCATTTGTTCCTTTGTCTATTTTTCTCGGTCATTCCTCTTTCACTCTCTATATTTCTGTCTCTCTCTTTCTCACTAGTTCATTGCCTTCATTCTCTACAGCCAGTCAGTTCAATTTTGCACTCAGATGAACAGACTGACACAGAGATCTGGATGTTGTGCAGACGCCAATCAAAAGGGAGCCATTTCCTCCCGATGTGATTTTACTAATTCATTGAGGGTCAATGGGAACAAACTGCTCTGCAGTCTTAACGGGTTGTACTTCCCACAGTTTGTGTCCATCACACATTCACATACACCATATTTATAACATCAGACTGCTCACACAGACAACAAAACATGGACACAAGCTTTATTGGCGGGAAGCAAGGCTGCTCTGGGACTGAGTCTCATAGACAGAAGGTTCCGGCATTCAGCCCTGCTCGGATGCTGACCTCTGCTGCAATCGAAGGTGATGCTGATGAGCTTAGCTAAAGAGGGGTGGGGGAGGGGTGACAAAGCTCATGTGGACCAAATTCGATGTAAGGTGGCAGGACAGGTTGAGAGAGCGGTTAATAAAGCGTACAGTATCCTGGACTTTATTAATAGGGGCACAGAGTACAAGAGCAAGGAGGTTATGTTGAACTTATAAGACACTAGTTCAGCCTCAGCTGGAGTTTTGCATCAAATTCTGGGCGCCGCACTTGAGGAAAGACGTGAGGGCATTGGAGAGAGTACAGAAAAGATTCACGAGAATGATTCCAGGGATGAGGAATTCGGTTATGAAGATAGATTGGAGAAGTTAGGACTGTTTTCCTTGGAGAAGAGAAGGCTGAGAGGAGATTTGATAGAGGTATTCAAAATCATGACGGGTCTGGACAGAGTAGATAGAGAGAAACTGTTCCCATTCATGAAAGGACCGAGAACGAGAGGGCACAGATTTAACGTATTTGGTAAGAGAAGCAAAAGTGACATGAGGAAAAACTTTTTCACGCAGCGAGTGGCTAAGGTCCGGAATGCGCTGCCTGAGAACGTGGTGGAGGCAGGTTCAGTTGAAGCATTCGAAAGGGAATTAGACAGTTATATGAAGAGGAAGAATGTGCAGGGTTACGGGGAGAAGGCAGGGGAATGGAACTGAGGGAGTTGCTCTTTCAGAGAGCCAGTGCGGACACGATGGGCCGAATGGCCTCCTTCTGCACTGTAACAATTCTGTGATTCTGTAATTGGCTGCAACATCCTGAGACAAGGGAGCCAGAACCAGCAGCGGAAGCTTCCCCAATCACACAAAAAAGGGAGATTGGGATAAAGAAAATGTCCAGGAGTGTTTGATGGGACAGTGTAGAGGGAGCTTTACTCTGTATCTAACCCCATACTGTACCTGTCCTGGGAGTGTTTGATGGGGGACAGTGTAGAGGGAGCTTTACTCTGGATCTAACCCCATACTGTACCTGTCCTGGGAGTGTTTGATGGGGGACAGTGTAGAGGGAGCTTTACTCTGGATCTAACCCCGTTTTTTTTTTTTCTTTTTTTTTTCACTCTGTATCTAACCCCCCCGTTTTTTTTCTTGTTTTTTTAAAGGTGACCTTTATACCCCAGGCCCCTTTTATATTTTCATGTTGAGGGGGCCTTTATTCCTCAGGCCCCCTTTATATGCATATTTACATTTTTTTAAAAAATAACTTTATTTAAGACCAGATAAATCAACAAAAACTCAAACTAAAATGCCATTTTCGGCGTCAATGATGCACTCCAGTCCCTGCGGTGCCCACCGATCGCGGAAGGCCTCAAGCTTACCGGCGGACACCGCATGCTCCTTCTCCAGGGACACCCGGGCGCGAACGTAACCGCGGAAGAGGGGCAGGCAATCGGGGAGGACGGAACCCCCAACGGCCCGCAACCTGGACCTGTGAATTGCCACCTTGGCCAGGCCCAGGAGCAGACCGACGAGGAGATCCTCCTCCCTGCCCAAGCCCCTCCGCACCGGGTGCCCAAAGATCAGGAGCGTGGGACTGAAGTGCAGCCAGAATTTGAGGAGCAGCCCCTTCAGATACTCAAAGAGGGGCTGCAACCTCGCACACTCCATATAAACGTGGAACACGGACTCGTCCAGGCCGCAGAAAGTACAGGCGGCCTGGGAGTCCGTGAACCTACTTAAAAGTCTATTGCACGGGACTGCTCTGTGCAGCACCCTCCACCCCAGGTCCCCGATGTAAAGGGGGAAGACTCCCGCGTAGAGAGACCTCCATCGGGGTTTCCCCTCGCTGCCAGATGGCAACGCGGACCGCCAGGGCGTGTCCGGCCGGCTGACAAGGGCGAGGAAGTGGAGAGTGTGCAGGAGCAGCCCGAACAGGAAACCCCTCCGCGCCGATTGGAATGGCACGGAGGGCATTTCCGAGAGGCGGCTCGGGTTGTGCAGGACCGGCTCCCGAGGAGGACTTCGGGGCCTGGGTCCAATGAGCAGTTCCGGCCGAGCGGGGGTCAGCTCCGCCGGGATCGCTCCGCACTCCCGAGCCCCCTCGCCACCCACAGTGAGGGGCATCCCGGGGGTTTCGGCAACTGCTCCGTCCGCCGGACCGTCCCCGGAGTCGGCCGCCCGGACAGCCGAGGGGGAGCGCCCTGACTGGAGGCGACCATGTTCCAGACTCGGAATAGATCCCGGTAAAAGACAGGCAACTCCCTCAGAGAGGCGCGGCTAACGGACTCCACCGGGAGCTGCGTGTCGTCTTGAAGGCAGTGACACTGGCGGAAAAAATACGTCGCCAGAGCACACCATCTGGGAGGACGCTCGACGTACAGGTATCTCTGCAGGGTCCGAAGGCGGAGAGTCGCAGCCTGGGTGTGGACGCACACCAGCGACTGGCCTCCCTCCTCGATCGGGAGACTCAGGACCGCAGCAGAGACCCAGTGTTTCCTCTTGCCCCAGAAGAAATCGACGAGTTTTTTCTGGATCTTGTTGGCAAATACAGGGGGCAGGGCCAAAGTGACCAACCGGTACCACAGCATGGAGGCCACCAGTTGGTTTATGACCAGCGCTCGAACCCTGTAGGAAAGCACTCGGAGCAGTCCTGTCCAGCGCCCCAGCCGAGCGGTGACTTTCGCCTCCAACTCCTGCCAGTTTGCCGGCCAGGCTTCCTCAGCGGGGCTAAGGTGGACTCCCAGATAGAGGAGCTGCGTGGTGCTCCATGCAAAAGGTGTCATCTCCTCCGGCAGGGAGTCCACCCGCCACTGACCAACCAGGAGTCCGGAACATTTCTCCCAATTGATCCTCGCGGAGGACGCGGCAGAAAAGGTCTGCTGGCAGTCGCGCATCCTCCGCAAGTCAACGGGATCTGTGATTGCGAGGAGCATGTCGTCGGCGTAAGCCGAGAGGACGGCCCGCATGGCCGGCTCGCGCAGAGCCAATCCCGTCAACCTCCTGCGAAGCAGGCACAGGAAGGGCTCCACGCAGATGGTATACAATTGGCCGGACATGGGGCAACCCTGACGCACTCCTCTCCCAAAGCGAAGGGGCGCCGTCAAGGACCCATTAACTTTGACTAGACACTCTGCGGCGGCGTATAAAAGTCGGACCCGGGCCACGAAATGCGGCCCGAGTCCGAAAGCGCGCAGAGTCCCGAAAAGGTAATCGTGATCCACCCTGTCGAACGCCTTCTCCTGATCGAGGGAGAGAAAGGCGACCGACTGACCAGTCCTCTGGGAAAGATGGATCCCAGACCAGGTGGATGTTGTCCTGGATGGACCGGCCCGGGACCGTGTAGGACTGGTCGGGGTGGATCATGTGGGCCAGCAAGGAGCCCAGGCGGGTAGACATAGCCCGGGCAAAGATCTTATAATCCGTGCTGAGGAGGGAGACCGGACGCCAGTTTTTAAGCAGGCGGAGATCGCCCCTCTTCGGCAGCAGGACGATGACCGCCCTGCGCCACGAGAGGGGCATCTCCCCGGTCGCCAGGCTTTCCCCCAGGACCCGCGCGTAATCGTCCCCCAGGACGTCCCAGAACGCCCTGAGGAACTCCACGGTCAACCCATCCAGCCCTGGGGATTTGCCCCTCGAGAGCTGGTGGAGGGCGCCAGTCAGCTCTGCCAATGTGAACGGAGCCTCCAATCCTTCTGCGCCCTCCGGGCTGACCTGCAGCAGGTCCTCCCACAAAGCTCCGCGCGCATCCTCGCTGGACGGATCCGGAGAGAACAACGCACTGTAATAAGTACAGACCAGGAGGCCCATTCCCTCCGGATCCGTGATGGAGGATCCGTCGTCGGCCAGCAGCTCGACGAGCTGCTGACGGACCCCCCGCCATTTTTCCAGCGAGTAGAAGAAGGGTGAGGCGCGGTCCAAATCTTCCAGGATCTGGATCCGCGACCTCACGTACGCGCCTCGGGACCCTATGAGCTGCAGGTCCCTCAGCGCGCCCTTCTTCTCTTTGTACGCCTGCCACAGGGCCGGGTCCACGACAGCATGACCGAGGCGGGACTCCAAGTCGAGCACCTCCCTCTCAAGGCGCCCGATCTCGGCTTCCCGCCTCTTGGTCGACCCCTTCGCGTACTCCTGACAGAAGACGCGGATGTGAGTCTTGCCCACATCCCACCATAGCCTCAAGGAGGGGAAGCCCCCCTGCTTCCTTCTCCAGTCGGCCCAGAATCGACAGAACGAGTCCCGAAATCGCTCATCCTCCAGCAGCCGGTTGTTAAAGTACCAGTACGCGGACCCCGCCCGCGTGCGTAGCGGAGTGAACTCCGCCCACACCAGGCGGTGGTCCGAGCACGGCACCAGCCGCATGGAGGCCACCGAGACGCGGGAGACGTACGCCTGCGAAAAGTAGAGGCGGTCGATTTGCGACCCTCCTCCTCCAGACCTCCACGTGAAGGCGCTGGAGTCAGGATGGAGATTCCGCCAGACGTCCACCAAGTTAAGGGAGCTGATCAGTCCCCTCAACTTCTCCACCGACGCTTGGCCGCGCTGGGGACCGCAGCGATCCCCCACCTCGAGGGTGCAGTTAAAATCCCCCCCGAGGATGATGCACTCGCCGCTATCGATGGAGCTCAAGAGAGCGGACACTTCTTCAAAGAAGCGGGCTTGCAACGCGCCGGGCCTGGGCGCGTACACGTTCACAAAGTGGAGCAGCACGCTACCCAGGCGAACGGCGAGGTGGAGCAAGCGGCCCGGCACTAGCTCCTTGACCCCCAAGATCTCCGGCTGAAAAGTCGGGGCCAACAAGATAGCCACCCCACTAGAAATAGGGGTGAGGTGACTCATGTAGACCCCACCCTGCCACTCCAGGAGCCAGGTGGCTTCGTCTCCCGGAACGGTGTGGGTTTCCTGCAGAAAGCTCACCACGTATCTCCCTTCCCTAAGGACTGAGAGATTGTGAAATCTGCGGTGAGACCCCCTGCTGCCGTTGATGTTGAGGCTGGCTATGGTTATCTTCATGTCAAAGGTACTTAAAACCCGTCACAAACACCTCACTGTGAGGAGGGAGTGGAAGTGCACCTGGCCTTCCACTCCCCCAGCAACCCATTGAGGAACACATTAAAACGGCGCCTCTCAACCAGTTTCACGCCTGCGTGCTTGCCCGTTATCTTAAGGGCGGCACGGACGGACTGTATGATCAGCGCCAGATTCGACCAACGGTCGAGAGCCAGCTGAACTTTATTGCGGCAACCCCTGCAAGCCGCGAGGAAATCCCGGAGTTCCGCCGTGGGGATGAGAGCAGATTAGGTGGGAGGCACGAGGGACTTCACCACCTCACTGGCGATGGAATCAAGATCATCCTCCGTGCCCTGCACCGAATCCCCATCCTCCTCCGGGTCATCACCGCCAGCGGCCGATACATCCACCACACACTGTGGGGCGGACGTCCCGGCCGCGCCAGCTGGTCCTGCCTCCGTCACGATCCCACTCCCAGGATCGATGGCGGAGGAGTCCTCTCTGGGTTCTATTGTGAAACTAGAGCCTGTAGGCACCAGCAGTTCAGGACCCCCCTCCACCTCCGTCCCCAGGCCAATGAGTGGTCCAGGGGAGACAGAAGTTCCGGACTCCGGGAAACCAGCCAGAGCCGAGATTGGAGGCGGAGGGAGGAGGCTATCTCCCGCTCCACCAGCACACACAGGCCCAGCAGATGGGGCAGCATTCTCAGTTATAACTGGGTCGGGTGTCTCCTGGTTGGTGGTGGACTCCGGCTGGGATGCCCGACCCTCTGGGGCCTCGCCCTCCCCTTCATTCAGGGCACCCGACCCAGTAGCTGTGGCAGAATGGGCGGCGTCCCCAGGCTCCCCCACCACAAGCAGGGCCCCACTTACTCCTTCAGGAGGGGCCTCAAGTACCGGGGCCTTCCCCTCCCCTCCATCCTGAGGAATAGAGTGCTCCTGCCCGGACTTTGCAGCCTTGGTGGTGGCGGTAGGGGAAACCTGGGAACCCGAAACAGGAGACAGCTCCCCTCCAACAGATGGGCCCTGCGCCTCAGGGCCCCTTGTTACCTCTGTGGAGGGGTGCCTTCTCCTCTTTTTCCCAGTTGTGTGCGGAGGCTCAGAGACCTCCATATCATGAGGCCTCCACCTCCACACTCTCCTTTTTTTTATTCACCCTGGGCCTGAGCCCAGCCCTGGGGCAAGTTGACTTCCCGAGATCGGGCCTTGGGCTGAGCTCAGACTCGGGTAGTGTCACGGTGTCCAGGGGACGCGCCTCTCGATGTTTATTTCTCCTCCGTGCCTTCCTTCCACTCGGACGGTCACCCCCCTCCCTGCCGGAGGCCGTGAAAACCACAGCCTCCGCTACCGACTGAATGGTATCTGGTGGAGGTGTAGGGGGGGTGGGAGGAGGTGCAGCGTCGCCACCCTGGGCCGCCGAGTTGGGGTTGGCAGCCGGGAGGTTGGGGCAGTTCTTACGAACATGCCCCACCCCCTTACAGACATGGCACCGCACCCCGTCCAAGGTCCAGAAGACGCGGTAGGCCGTCCCCTGGAATTCTACATTAAAGTGGCCCTCTGTCACCTCCTCCCGCGCCAGCTGCATGAATAACTGGCGGCGGAAGGAGTACACGTGTCGGAGGCTGTTCTCCAGAAGACCGAGCGGGACTGGGGTGAGCCCCGTCTTTACCTCCCCCAGATGGTGCAGGTGGGGAAGGAGGAGCTCACCAGGAATGAAGGGCGGGACATTGGACAGAATGAGCCTTTGCGCAGTGGCCTCCAGGGGGTCCACTGGCAGAAAGGTCCCGCCCACGGTGAGCCCCTTGCTCAGAGCCAGGGACACCGCCCGCTCGGTCCTCAGGAACAGCCTTGCCTTCCCATACATTTTAGAGGCTGCAACAATGGCCGAAGGGCCGACAACCTCGGCCATTGCTTTCACACATGCCTCGATAGTCATGTTCGGGTGGACGTAGCTCTTGACCCCATGCTTCGATGTTAATAAAGCAAACGGTGACGGGGCAACAGGTGCAGCTGCAGCAGCCGCAGCAGCATATGAACGGGAAGGCCCCGCCACCGGCGAAGAGGGGCTTGCCATGGGGTCGCAGAGCTACGCCCACCCCCAAGAAACAAAGCACACGACAGTTTTCTTTAACACAAACAATATGATGGGGGAGGTGGGGATGGGGGTAGAGGAGGATAGGGTTGAAAAGGACAAGGAGAGAGGATAGGTGGCCGAGTGATGGAAGAGAGAGAACAGCTGCGAGGATGTTACAGTTCACTTGGTGGTTGGAGCACCTTCCTGCAGAGTCTACAGTTCAATCTTCCAGTTAGGGGAGGGCTCTTCGCCCGGGTCGGCTAGAGCCGCCCGGTTCTCTCCCTTTTCTGTTGTTGTATAAAGCTAGTCTTCAGCCGGGCAGCTCCAGCCATCCCGAGCCACACAGTTGGGGGTGGGGAGGGAGCCCCTTCTGTGCAGGATGGCAGATAAACACAAGACCAAATACAAGGGCTCCCTATAGAATTTGGCAGCCCCACCCCTGGATCTTCTGGTGCCTCCTCCCTCCCCCAACAGTCCAAACAACCAACAGTTCTCTGGTGCTCCAACACCCACCTCTCCAAAATGAATTGCAGGTCTTCTTAATCGTTGAAAAGGTGCAACCGTTCCTCAGTAAATGCAGCTGTCTCCACTCTATAGTCACCTCTTTGCAGTTATTCCACTCTCCTCTCCCCAGTTGCTGCAGTCTCCACTCTGCAATTGCTGCAACACAGGTGCAGCTGCTCCCCCTGATTGCTGGCAGGAAGTGCTCCAAATTGACCAGCCAATCCCAGTGCTGTACCTGTCCTGGGAGTGTTTGATGGGACAGTGCAGAGGGAGCTTTACTCTGTATCTAACCATGTGCTGTACCTGTCCTGGGACTGTTTGATGGGACAGTGCAGAGGGAGCTTTACTCTGTATCTAACCATGTGCTGTATCTGTCCTGGGACTGTTTGATGGGACAGTGTAGAGGGAGCTTTACTCTGTATTTAACCTGTTTCCCTTGTCCTTCTAGGTGGTAGAGGTCATGGGTTTGGAAGGTGCTGTCGAAGGAGCCTTGGTGCATTGCTGCAGTGCATTTTGCAGATGGTACACACTGCTGCTACTGTGCGCATTGGTGAAGGGAGTAAATATTGAAGTTGGGGGATCAAGCAGGCTGCTTTGTCTTGGATGGTGTTGAGCTCCTTGAGTGTTGCTGGAGCTGCACTCATAGGAACATAGGAACAGGAGTAGGCCATTCAGCCCATCGAGCCTGCTCCACCATTCAATATGATCTGAGTAAAATTATTTCTCCTCATCTCTGTCCTAAGTGGCTTCCCCATTATTTTGAAATTGTGTCCCCTGGTTCTTGACACCCCAACCAGGGGAAACATCTTATCTGCATCTACCCTGTCTATTTTAAGAATTTTATACCTCTCATTCTTCAAAACTCTGGAGAGTACAGGCCCAGTTTCCCCAATTTCTCTTCATAGGACAGTCCCACCATCCCAGGAAAAAGTCTGATGAACTTTTGTTGCACTCCCTCTATGGTAATAATATCCTTCCTAAGGGAAGGGGACCAAAACTGCACACGGTATTCCAGTTGCAGTCTAATCAAGGTGCCAGGGCGCATAATTTTAAGGTGATTGGAGGAAGGTTTCGGGGAGATGTCAGAGGTAGGTTCTTTACACAGAGAGTGGTGGGTGCGTGGAATGCGCTGCCAGCGGTGGTAGTAGAAGCAGATACATTAGGGACATTTAAGCGACTCTTGGATAGGTACATGAATGATAGTAGAATGAAGGGCAGGTAGTTAGTTTGATCTTAGAGTAGGTTAAAGGTTCGGCACAACATCGTGGGCCGAAGTGCCTGTACTGTGCTGTACTGTTCTATGTTCTATGTTGAAGCAAGACTTCACTACTCCTGTACTCAAATCCTATTGCGATAAAGGCTAACATACAATTAGCCTTCTTAATTGCTTGCTGCACCTGCATGTCAGCTTTCAGTGACTTATTGACGAGGACACCCAGGTCCCTTTGTACATCTACACTTTCTAATCTCTTACCATTTAAGAAATACTCTGCACATCTATTCCTCATCCAGGCAAGTGGAGAGTATTCCATCACACTCCAGGTCTGTGCCTTGTAGATGGTGGACAGGCTTTGGGGAGTCAGGAGGTGAGTTACTCGCCCCAGAACTCCCAGCCTCTGACCTGCTCTGGTATTTATATGGCTGGTCCATTTATGTTTCTGGTCAATGATAACCTCAAGGATGTTGATAGTGGGGGATTCAGTGATGGTAATGCCATTGAATATCAAGGGGAGATGGTTAGATTCTCTCTTGTTGGAGATGGTCATTGCCTGGCACTTGTGTGGCACGAATGTTACTTGCAACTTATCAGCCTGGATATTGTCCAAGTCTTGCTCCATTTCTACACAGACTGCTTCAGTATCTGAGGAGTCGCAAATGGTGCTGAACATTGTGCAATCATCAGTGAACATCCCCACTTCTGACCTTATGTTTGATGAAGGAGCTGAAGATGAGCCTATTGACTCCAGTTTTGCTGGGGCTCCTTGTTGCCATACTCGGTCAAATGCTGCCTTGATGTCAAGGGCAGTCACTCTCACCTCACCTCTGGAGTTCAGCTTTTTTGTCCATATTTGGACCAAGGCTGTAATGAGGTCAGGAGCTGAGTGGCCCTGGCAGGCAGTGTGAACTGATTCTTGTCTTTGAGTGGAATGAAACAACAGTGGGGAGATACTGAGGCCCCCTCCCCTCTTGTCCTTGGAGTGATGAGGATTGACTCACTATCCCGAGCCTGTTAGTACTAACACTATTCTTGTACACAGGGCCCGTGCGCAATTTTGGAACCTGACTGTGCTCACTTCGCCCAGCATCAGCTGCAGGCTGTAAGTCTGCACTGAAAGCAGGAGTGGGGCACGGGTGGAGGTCTCTGCTCAGTACTCTGCTCTGTCACCACTAACATGGATAGGAGGTGGGGTGGGGGTGGGGCTATGTACTGGGGAAGGGGGGGGTGCGGTGAGAGAGAGTGAAGAGTGAGGCTGGGCTCAGTGAGGACACTGGCTGCTGGAGAGGTCAGTGAGGACTCTGGGTGCTGGGGAGGGGTCAGTGTGGACACTGGGTGCTGGGGAGGGGTCAGTGAGGACACTGGGTGTTGGAGGAGGGGTCAGTGAGAACACTGGGTGCTGAGGGGCTCAGTGAGGACTCTGGGTGATGGGGGAGGGGTCAGTGAGAACACTGGGTGCTGGGGGAGGGGTCAGTGAAGACACTGGGTGCTGGGGGAGGGGTCAGTGAAGACACTGGATGCTGGGGGAGGGGTCAGTGAGAACACTGGGTGCTGGGGGAGGGGTCAGTGAAGACACTGGGTGATGGGGGAGGGGTCAGTGAAGACACTGGGTGCTGGGGGAGGGGTCAGTGAGGACACTGGGTGCTGGGGGAGGGGTCAGCGAAGACACTGGTTCCAGGGGACTCAGTGAGGACTCTGGGTGCTGGGGGAGGGGTCAGTGAGAACACTGGGTGGTGAGGGGCTCAGTGAGGACTGGGTTCTGGGGGAGGGGTCAGTGAGGACACTGGGTGCTGAGGGACTCAGTGAGGACTCTGGGTGCTGGGGGAGGGGTCAGTGAGAACACTGGGTGGTGAGGGGCTCAGTGAGGACTGGGTTCTGGGGGAGGGGTCAGTGAGGACACTGGGTGCTGGGGAGCTCAGTGAAGACACTGGGTGTTGAGGGAGGGGTCAGTGAGAACATTGGGTGCTGAGGGGCTCAGTGAGGACTCTGGGTGCTGGGAGAGGGATCAGTGAGGACACTGGGTGCTGGGGAGCTCAGTGAAGACACTGGGTGCTGGGGGAGCAGTCAGTGAAGACACTGGATGCTGAGGAAGGGGTCAGTGAGGACACTGGGTGCTGAGGAAGGGGTCAGTGAGGACACTGGGTGCCGGGGGAGTCAGTGAGGATACTGGGTGCTGGGCGGGGGGGGGGGGGTCAGTGAGGACACAGAGTGCTGGAAGGGCCAGTGAGGACACTGGATGTTGGCGGGGGTTAGTGAGGGCATGGGGTGCTGGGGGATGGGAGAGAGATGGAGGACTGGGTGCAGTGAGAACACTGAGTGTTGGGGGAGGGGTCAGTGAGGACACTGGGGGTTTGGAGAGAGATGGGGAACTGGGTGCAGTGAGGACACTGGGTGCTGGGGGAGGGGTCAGTGAGGACATTGGGTGCTGGAGGTGTGGGAGAGAGATGGGGGACTGGGTGCAGTGAGGATACTGGGTGAGGTCAGTGAGGGAAGGTGAGAGCATGTATAAGTGTGGGCACTGGCGCTGGGATGATTTGGGAGTGTGAAGGAGGGCTAAGAGAGTTGGACAATGTCTGTGGACCTTAGTCCCAGGGTCAGCACCTTCAGGAGAGGAGGAGGTCATTTAGTAACTCGTGGGGGTCCCTTCCCTCGGTTACTCATAACCTGCTGACCCCTGACCCTATGGACCCTTGGAGATTACCATCTCCTGTCTCGGCTCTCAAAGATCTCTGTCTCTAATCCCTGACCCTCTGATATAAGAAACAGGAGCTGTGTGAGGTCACTGGTGCGTGTGGAGTCTGGGACAACACAGCATATGGTTTTTTTTACATGATCAAGCTCTGAAAATAAAGCACATGCATTTATATAGTGCCTTCCACATCCTTAAGACCCTGGAAAAAAAAGCACGGTGAGAGGTTAGGCATCAAGGCTGTGGGGAGCGGATCTGAGCAGAGGGTAGATTCTACCCTCCAAAACTGAAATTCTGTCCCGTCAGATATGAATCCTTTTAACTTGGAGGGTAGATTCACTGCTCAGCCTGGTATTGAATTATATCAGGTCTACAGCACACCAACAGGCTATTCAGCCCTGCTGCTGCAAGCCCACTGTTAATGCTCCACAGAGCCACTGCCTCCCCTTTTCATCTAACCACATCTAGTCTTGTCTTCCTAATGTACTTATCTAGCGTCCCATTCAGCTTCCCTATGGGACTGAGCCATACAGAGCAAGAAGCCCCTAACTGGGGTGGGAGTTCAAGGGATTTAGCCTCCGTTTCCCATGGTAACAGAGGAGAAAGCTCCAGAGGTGAGGTGAGAGTGACTTCCCTTGACATCAAGGCAGCATTTGACTGAGTATGGCATCAAGGAGCCCGAGCAAAACTGGAGTCAGTGGAAATCAGGGGGAAAGCACTCCACTGGTTGGAGTCATACCTAGCGCAAAGGAAGATGGTTGTGGTTGTTAGAGATCAATCATCTCAGTCCTAGGACATCACTGCAGGAGTTCCTCAGGGTAGTGTCCTAGGCCCAACCATCTTCAGCTCCTTCATCAATGACCTTCCTTCAATCATAAGGTCAGAAGTGGGGATGTTCGTTGATGATTGCACAATGTTCAGCACCATTCACAACTCCTCAGAAATTGAAGTAGCCCATGTCCAGATGCAGCAAGACCTGGACAACGTTCAGGCTTGGGCTGATAAGTGGCAAGTAACATTCGTGCCATACAAGTGCCAGTCAATGACCATCTCCAACAAGAGAGAATCTAACCACCTCCCCTTGACGTTCAATGGCATTACCATCGCCGAATCCCCCACTATCAACATCCTGAGGGTTACCAATGACCAGAAACTGAACTGCAGTAGCCACATAAATACCGTGGCTACAAGAGCAGGTCAGAAGCTGGGAATTCTACAGTGAGTAACTCACCTCCTGACTCCCCAAAGCCTGTCCACCATCTACAAGGCACAAGTCAGGAGTGTGATGGAATACCCTCCACTTGCCTGGATGTGTGCAGCTCCAACAACACTCAAGAAGCTCAACACCATCCAGGGCAAAGCAGCCCACTTGATTGGTACCCCATCTACAAACATTCACTCCCTCCACCACTGACTCACAGTGGCAGCAGTGTGTACCATCTACAAGATGCACTGCAGCAACGCACCAAGGCTCCTTAGACAGCACCTTTAAAACCTGTGACCTCAACCAACTAGAAGGACAAGGGCAGCAAATACATGGGAACACCACTACCTGCAAATTCTCCTCCAAGTCACACACCATCCTGACTTGGAACGATATCGCCGTTCCTTCACTGTCGCTGGGTCAACATCCTGGAACTCCCTTCCTAACAGCACTGTGGGTGTACTTACCTCACATGGACTGCAGCGGTTCAAGAAGGCAGCTCACCACCACCTTCTCAAGGGCAATTGGGGATGGGCAATAAATGCTGGCCTGGCCAGCGATGCCCACATCCCATGAAAGAATTTTTAAAAAGATCAGGACATGCCACATTTTTGACTTAGCTTTCATTCTTGACAGGTTGAGGACGTTTCCGTCTGATTATGTATGAAGGAGATACACTCTTTCCATGTCGTCTGGGAAAGCATCAGTCAAGAGGACAGAGAAAAATATACAAAACAGAGGAGGGGTGAAGAGGCAGCCTTGTTTCACCCTAAACTGATAGATCTCCCTCACCATAACTCCTGATCCTGTAGATCACTCTCTGACCACAACCCCTTATCCAATAGCTCTCTGCCTGACCCTAACTCCTGATCCTATAGATCACTCTGAGCATAACCCCTGATCCTACAGATCTGTCCTTGCCCGTAACCCCTGATCCTATAGATCTCTCCCTGCCCGTACCCCTGATCCTACAGATCTCTCCTGCCCGCAACCCCTGATCCTATAGATCTCGCCCTGCCCGTACCCCTGATCCTACAGATCTCTCCTGCCCGCAACCCCTGATCCTATAGATCTCTCTCTGACCCTAACACCTGATCCTATAGATCTTTCTGACCATAACTCCTGATCCAATAGATCACTCTGACCATATCCCGATCCTATAGATCTCTCCCTGCCCGTAACCCCCGATCCTATAGATCTCCCCCTGCCCATAACTCCTGATCCTATGGATCTCTCTCTGACACTAACTCCTGATCCGACAGATCTCTCTCTGACACTAACTCCTGATCCTATAGATCTGTCCCTGCCCGTAACCCCTGATCCTATAGATCTCCCCCTGCCTGTAACTCCTGATCCTACAGATCTCTCCCTAACACTAACCCCTGATCCTACAGATCTCTCTCTGACACTAACACCTGATCCTATAGATCTCTCCCTGACCCTTACTCCTGATCCTATAGATCTCTCTCTGACACGAACCCCTGATCCTACAGATCGCTCTCTGACACTAATCCCTGATCCTATAGATCTCTCTCTGACACGAACACCTGATCCTACAGATCTCTCTCTGACCCTAACTCCTGATCCTATAGATCTCTCTCTGACACTAATTCCTGATCCTATAGTTCTCTCCCTGACCCTAACTTCTGATCCTATAGATCTCTCCCTGACCCTAACTCCTGATCTAATAGATCTCTCTCTGACACAAACCCCTGGTCATATAGATCTCTCTCTGACCCTAACTCCTAATCTTATAGATCACGCTGACCATAACTCCTGATCCTATAGATCTCTCCATGACCCTAAATCCTGATCCAATAGATCTCTCTCTGATCTTAACCCCTAATCCGACAGATCTCTCTCTGACACTAACTCCTGATCCTACAGATCGCTCTCTGACGCTAACCCTGATCCTACAGATCTCTCCCTGCCCATAAGCCCCGATCCTACAGATCGCTCCCTGCCCGTAACCCCTGATCCTACAGATTTCTCTCTGACACTAACTCCTGATCCTATTGATCTCTCCCTGCCCGTAACCCCTGATCCTACAGATTTCTCTCTGATGCTAATCCTGATCCTACAGATCTGCCCTGCCCGTAACTCCTGATCCTATAGATCTCTCTCTGACACTAATTCCTGATCCTATAGATCTCTCCCTGACCCTAACTTCTGATCCTATAGATCTCTCCCTGACCCTAACTCCTGATCTAATAGATCTCTCTCTGACACAAACCCCTGGTCATATAGATCTCTCTCTGACCCTAACTCCTGATCTTATAGATCATGCTGACCATAACTCCTGATCTTATAGATCTCTCCATGACCCTAAATCCTGATCCAATAGATCTCTCTCTGATCTTAACCCCTAATCCGACAGATCTCTCCCTGCCCGTAACCCCTGATCTAATAGATCTCTCTCTGACACAAACCCCTGGTCATATAGATCTCTCTCTGACCCTAACTCCTGATCTTATAGATCACGCTGACCATAACTCCTGATCCAATAGATCTCTCCATGACCCTAAATCCTGATCCAATAGATCTCTCTCTGATCTTAACCCCTAATCCGACAGATCTCTCTCTGACACTAACTCCTGATCCTACAGATCGCTCTCTGACGCTAACCCTGATCCTACAGATCTCTCCCTGCCCATAAGCCCCGATCCTACAGATCGCTCCCTGCCCGTAACCCCTGATCCTACAGATTTCTCTCTGACACTAACTCCTGATCCTATAGATCTCTCCCTGCCCGTAACCCCTGATTCTACAGATTTCTCTCTGACACTAACCCCTGATCCAACAGATCTCTCTCTGATGCTAATCCTGATCCTACAGATCTGCCCTGCCCGTAACTCCTGATCCTATAGATCTCTCTCTGACACTAACCCCTGATCCTACAGATCACTCCCTGACGCTAACCCCTGATCCTATAGATCTCTCCCTAACACTAACCCCTGATCCTACAGATCTCTCTCTGACACTAACTCCTGATCCTATAGATCTCTCTCTGACACTAATTCCTGATCCTATAGTTCTCTCCCTGACCCTAACTTCTGATCCTATAGATCTCTCCCTGACCCTAACTCCTGATCTAATAGATCTCTCTCTGACACAAACCCCTGGTCATATAGATCTCTCTCTGACCCTAACTCCTAATCTTATAGATCACGCTGACCATAACTCCTGATCCTATAGATCTCTCCATGACCCTAAATCCTGATCCAATAGATCTCTCTCTGATCTTAACCCCTAATCCGACAGATCTCTCTCTGACACTAACTCCTGATCCTACAGATCGCTCTCTGACGCTAACCCTGATCCTACAGATCTCTCCCTGCCCATAAGCCCCGATCCTACAGATCGCTCCCTGCCCGTAACCCCTGATCCTACAGATTTCTCTCTGACACTAACTCCTGATCCTATAGATCTCTCCCTGCCCGTAACCCCTGATCCTACAGATTTCTCTCTGACACTAACCCCTGATCCAACAGATCTCTCTCTGATGCTAATCCTGATCCTACAGATCTGCCCTGCCCGTAACTCCTGATCCTATAGATCTCTCTCTGACACTAACCCCTGATCCTACAGATCACTCCCTGACGCTAACCCCTGATCCTATAGATCTCTCCCTAACACTAACCCCTGATCCTACAGATCTCTCTCTGACACTAACACCTGATCCTATAGATCTCTCCCTGACCCTTACTCCTGATCTTATAGATCTCTCCATGACCCTAAATCCTGATCCAATAGATCTCTCTCTGATCTTAACCCCTAATCCGACAGATCTCTCCCTGCCCGTAACCCCTGATCTAATAGATCTCTCTCTGACACAAACCCCTGGTCATATAGATCGCTCTCTGACACTAATCCCTGATCCTACAGATCTCTCTCTGACCCTAACTCCTGATCCTATAGATCTCTCTCTGACACCAGTTCCTGATCCTATAGTTCTCTCCCTGACCCTAACTTCTGATCCTATAGATCTCTCCCTGACCCTAACTCCTGATCTAATAGATCTCTCTCTGACACAAACCCCTGGTCATATAGATCGCTCTCTGACACTAATCCCTGATCCTACAGATCTCTCTCTGACCCTAACTCCTGATCCTATAGATCTCTCTCTGACACCAGTTCCTGATCCTATAGATCTCTCCATGACCCTAAATCCTGATCCAATAGATCTCTCTCTGATCTTAACCCCTAATCCGACAGATCTCTCTCCGACACTAACTCCTGATCCTACAGATCGCTCTCTGACGCTAACCCTGATCCTACAGATCTCTCCCTGCCCATAAGCCCCGATCCTACAGATCGCTCCCTGCCCGTAACCCCTGATCCTACAGATTTCTCTCTGACACTAACTCCTGATCCTATTGATCTCTCCCTGACCGTAACCCCTGATCCTACAGATTTCTCTCTGATGCTAATCCTGATCCTACAGATCTGCCCTGCCCGTAACTCCTGATCCTATAGATCTCTCTCTGACACTAATTCCTGATCCTATAGATCTCTCCCTGACCCTAACTTCTGATCCTATAGATCTCTCCCTGACCCTAACTCCTGATCTAATAGATCTCTCTCTGACACAAACCCCTGGTCATATAGATCTCTCTCTGACCCTAACTCCTGATCTTATAGATCATGCTGACCATAACTCCTGATCTTATAGATCTCTCCATGACCCTAAATCCTGATCCAATAGATCTCTCTCTGATCTTAACCCCTAATCCGACAGATCTCTCCCTGCCCGTAACCCCTGATCTAATAGATCTCTCTCTGACACAAACCCCTGGTCATATAGATCTCTCTCTCTGACCCTAACTCCTGATCTTATAGATCACGCTGACCATAACTCCTGATCCTATAGATCTCTCCATGACCCTAAATCCTGATCCAATAGATCTCTCTCTGATCTTAACCCCTAATCCGACAGATCTCTCTCTGACACTAACTCCTGATCCTACAGATCTCTCCCTGCCCATAAGCCCCGATCCTACAGATCGCTCCCTGCCCGTAACCCCTGATCCTACAGATTTCTCTCTGACACTAACTCCTGATCCTATAGATCTCTCCCTGCCCGTAACCCCTGATCCTACAGATTTCTCTCTGACACTAACCCCTGATCCAACAGATCTCTCTCTGATGCTAATCCTGATCCTACAGATCTGCCCTGCCCGTAACTCCTGATCCTATAGATCTCTCTCTGACACTAACCCCTGATCCTACAGATCACTCCCTGACGCTAACCCCTGATCCTATAGATCTCTCCCTAACACTAACCCCTGATCCTACAGATCTCTCTCTGACACTAACACCTGATCCTATAGATCTCTCCCTGACCCTTACTCCTGATCCTATAGATCTCTCTCTGACACGAACCCCTGATCCTACAGATCGCTCTCTGACACTAATCCCTGATCCTACAGATCTCTCCCTAACACTAACCCCTGATCCTACAGATCTCTCTCTGACACTAACACCTGATCCTATAGATCTCTCCCTGACCCTTACTCCTGATCCTATAGATCTCTCTCTGACACGAACCCCTGATCCTACAGATCGCTCTCTGACACTAATCCCTGATCCTATAGATCTCTCTCTGACACGAACACCTGATCCTACAGATCTCTCTCTGACCCTAACTCCTGATCCTATAGATCTCTCTCTGACACGAATTCCTGATCCTATAGTTCTCTCCCTGACCCTAACTTCTGATCCTATAGATCTCTCCCTGACCCTAACTCCTGATCTAATAGATCTCTCTCTGACACAAACCCCTGGTCATATAGATCTCTCTCTGACCCTAACTCCTAATCTTATAGATCACGCTGACCATAACTCCTGATCCTATAGATCTCTCCATGACCCTAAATCCTGATCCAATAGATCTCTCTCTGATCTTAACCCCTAATCCGACAGATCTCTCTCTGACACTAACTCCTGATCCTACAGATCGCTCTCTGACGCTAACCCTGATCCTACAGATCTCTCCCTGCCCATAAGCCCCGATCCTACAGATCGCTCCCTGCCCGTAACCCCTGATCCTACAGATTTCTCTCTGACACTAACTCCTGATCCTATAGATCTCTCCCTGCCCGTAACCCCTGATCCTACAGATTTCTCTCTGACACTAACCCCTGATCCAACAGATCTCTCTCTGATGCTAATCCTGATCCTACAGATCTGCCCTGCCCGTAACTCCTGATCCTATAGATCTCTCTCTGACACTAACCCCTGATCCTACAGATCACTCCCTGACGCTAACCCCTGATCCTATAGATCTCTCCCTAACACTAACCCCTGATCCTACAGATCTCTCTCTGACACTAACACCTGATCCTATAGATCTCTCCCTGACCCTTACTCCTGATCTTATAGATCTCTCCATGACCCTAAATCCTGATCCAATAGATCTCTCTCTGATCTTAACCCCTAATCCGACAGATCTCTCCCTGCCCGTAACCCCTGATCTAATAGATCTCTCTCTGACACAAACCCCTGGTCATATAGATCGCTCTCTGACACTAATCCCTGATCCTACAGATCTCTCTCTGACCCTAACTCCTGATCCTATAGATCTCTCTCTGACACCAGTTCCTGATCCTATAGTTCTCTCCCTGACCCTAACTTCTGATCCTATAGATCTCTCCCTGACCCTAACTCCTGATCTAATAGATCTCTCTCTGACACAAACCCCTGGTCATATAGATCTCTCTCTGACCCTAACTCCTAATCTTATAGATCACGCTGACCATAACTCCTGATCCTATAGATCTCTCCATGACCCTAAATCCTGATCCAATAGATCTCTCTCTGATCTTAACCCCTAATCCGACAGATCTCTCTCTGACACTAACTCCTGATCCTACAGATCGCTCTCTGACGCTAACCCTGATCCTACAGATCTCTCCCTGCCCATAAGCCCCGATCCTACAGATCGCTCCCTGCCCGTAACCCCTGATCCTACAGATTTCTCTCTGACACTAACTCCTGATCCTATTGATCTCTCCCTGCCCGTAACCCCTGATCCTACAGATTTCTCTCTGATGCTAATCCTGATCCTACAGATCTGCCCTGCCCGTAACTCCTGATCCTATAGATCTCTCTCTGACACTAATTCCTGATCCTATAGATCTCTCCCTGACCCTAACTTCTGATCCTATAGATCTCTCCCTGACCCTAACTCCTGATCTAATAGATCTCTCTCTGACACAAACCCCTGGTCATATAGATCTCTCTCTGACCCTAACTCCTGATCTTATAGATCATGCTGACCATAACTCCTGATCTTATAGATCTCTCCATGACCCTAAATCCTGATCCAATAGATCTCTCTCTGATCTTAACCCCTAATCCGACAGATCTCTCCCTGCCCGTAACCCCTGATCTAATAGATCTCTCTCTGACACAAACCCCTGGTCATATAGATCTCTCTCTCTGACCCTAACTCCTGATCTTATAGATCACGCTGACCATAACTCCTGATCCTATAGATCTCTCCATGACCCTAAATCCTGATCCAATAGATCTCTCTCTGATCTTAACCCCTAATCCGACAGATCTCTCTCTGACGCTAACCCTGATCCTAAAGATCTCTCCCTGCCCATAAGCCCCGATCCTACAGATCGCTCCCTGCCCGTAACCCCTGATCCTACAGATTTCTCTCTGACACTAACTCCTGATCCTATAGATCTCTGTCTGACACTAACCCCTGATCCTATAGATCTCTCTCTGATCCTAACCCCTGATCCAATAGATCTCTGTCTGACACTAACCCCTGATCCTATAGATCTCTCTCTGACCATAACCCCTGATCCTATAGATCTCTCTCTGACACTAACTCCTGATCCAATAGATCTCTCTCTGGCCCTAACTCCTGATCCTATAGATCGCTCGCTGATCTTAAGCCCGATCCTATAGATCTCTGTCTGACACTAAACCCTGATCCTATAGATCTCTCCCTGACCCTAACCCCTGATCCTGCAGATCTCTCTCTGACCCTAACTCCTGATCCTATAGATCTCTCTCTGACCCTAACTCCTGATCCTATAGATCTCACTCTCATCCTATGACCATATGCGATAGGAGCAGAAGTAGGCCATTCAGTCCCTCGTACCTGCTCTGCCATTCTATAAGATCATGGCTGATCTGTTTGTGTCCTGGATTCCACACTCCCATTTACTCCTGATAATCTTTGATTCCCTTGCCTATCAAAAATCTATTTACCTCCGCCTTAAAAATATTCAATGATCCCGCCTCCACCACCTTCTGAGGCAGAGAGTTCCAAAGTCACACAACCCTCTGAGAGAAAAAAATTTCTACTCATCTCTGTCCTAAAAAGGCAACCCTAATTTTAAAACAGTGCCCCCTAGTTCTGAACTCACCCACAAGAGGAAACATCCTTTCCACAACCACCTTGTCAAGACTGTGCAGGATCTTATATACTTCAATCAAGTTTCCCCTCATTCTTCTAAACTCCAATGAAAATATATGAACATATGAATTAGGAGTAGGAGTAGACCACACGGCCCTTAGAGCCTGCTAAGCCATTCAATAAGTTCATGGCTGAACTGATTTCTCCACATTTCCACCTACTCCCAATAACCTTTCACCCCCTGCTTATCATGAATCTATCTACCTCTGCCTTAAAAATATTCAAAGAATCTGCTTCCACCACCTTTTGAGGAAGAGAATTCCAAAGACTCACAACCCTCAGAGAAAAAAAATTTCTCCTCATCTCTGTCTTGAATGGGCGACCCCTTATTTTTAAACAGTGACCCCTAGTTCGAGATTCTCCCACAAGGGGAAACATCCTTTCCACATCCACCCTGTCAAGACCCCTCAGGATCTTATATGTTTCAATCAAGTTGCCTCTTACTCCTCTAAATACCAGCGCATACAAGGCTAGCTTGTCCAATCTTTCCTCGTAAGACATCCCACCCATTCCAGTATTAATCTAGTAAACCTTCTCTGTACTGCCGCCAATGCATTTGCATCCTTCCTTAATAAGGAGACCAGTACTGTACACAGTACTCTAGATGTGGTCTCACCAATGCCCTGTAAAGCTGAATCATAACCTCCCTACTTTTGTATTCCATTCACCACACGATACACGTTAGCATTCTATTAGCTTTCCAAATAACGTGCCGTACCTGCATACGAACATTTTGCGATTCATGCACTCGGACACCCAGACCCCTCTGTATCTCAGAGCTCTGCAATCTCTCACCATTTAGATGATGTGCTTCTTGTTTATCCTGCCAAAATGGACAATTTCACACTTTTCCACATTATACTCCATTTACCAGGTCTTTGCCCACTCACTTAACCTATCTATATCCCTTTGTAGCCTCCTTATGTCCTCATCACAAGTTACTTTCCTACCTATCTTAGTGTCATCAGAAAAGTTAGCAACCATACCTTCAATCCCTTCATCCAAGTCATTTATATAAATTGTAAAAAGTTGAGGCTGTGAGAATAAGAAATACTGAAATGTTGTTTCTACAGCTTGTGGAAAATTACCGAGAAGTCATTTCTACACAACATAATGAAATCACTGAACAAGGGAACTGATAAGGGTATGTAAGTAAAGACCTTGAGACAGTACAGCAGTTAAAAATTGTGCTTAGGCAGAGAAAAGAAAAACAGCAAGAGTTAGAACAAAGGATGTAGTGAATAAGAAACTGCCCCACTAAGATAAAGGCTGACAGCTGCAAGTTAAAACACACAATGGAGAGCCAAATAAGGTAAAACAAAAACAAGAGTCAGGGGCTAGAAAGTTAGAGTAGGGGGAGAAGTAAACAGAGGAGGAGACTGTAGCAACTATAGGATAGGTTAGTGTCATAATATGTTATAACCAATAATGTAAACTAAAGGCGTGGACAAATGGATTTGTATTGTATAAACATGAACTGAATATGTTGATCGGTGTGCCTGCTTGTAGGACACCCGATCTTGCAAGAACGTTAAATAAACTTACTTCTCCAGAGTTTGACTTGGTGTAAATTATTTTTAAGTGGGCTACGTTTCTCAGAAGGCCCCAGCACGGATCACTGTGGCACACCACTCATTACATCTTGCCAACCAGAAAATGATTCATTTATGCCGACTCTCTGTTTCCTTTTCTGTAACCAATCTTTTATCCATGCCAATATGTTACCCCCTACACCATGAACTTTTATTTTCTGCAATAACCTTTGATGTGGCACCTTATCAAATGCCTTCTGGAAATCTAAGTACAGTACATCCACCGGTTCCCCTTTATCCACAGCACATGGTACTCCCTCAAAGAACTCCAATAAATTGCTTAAACATGATTTCCCTTTCACAAAGCCATGGTGACTCTGCCAGTTTACCTCTCTCTGACCTCAGTGACCTTGACGTCTCTGAGAACCTCCCTCTGACCCTTGACCCTGTCCATTAAAGTCAATGTTGATAAAGTTTCTTCTTGTTTTCAAAATGGCGGCGCCCATTGCTCGCGGCCTTTGGCGGCTCCGGGCCCAAGGACTGGCCCAGGCCGGGCTCCGGGCGCTGGCAGGCGGTGGACAGACCGGGCTCCGAGCCCTCAGCAGCAGTTCGGGCCCCGGCACCAGGGGACAGGACGGGGAGGAGGCGCCGCCCGGGCCCTATGTGCTGGGGCTCGGCCTGGGCCTGGGCTCGGCGGTGGCGCTGCTGCTATGGCGGGTCTGGCAAGAACAGAAGGCGGCGCCGGGCGACCGCACCCCTGAGACACCCTCAGGCCTCCAGATCTCCGCCCTCATCCCCCAGGTCCAGGCCGCCCGGCCCATCCGGCCCGACAGTCCCCGCTTCAGGTTCAACTTCATCGCGGATGTGGTGGAGAAAACGGGGCCGGCGGTGGTTTACATCGAAATCCTGGGGAGGTAAATAGAGGGAGGGAAGAAAGGCATGAGGGAGGGAGAGGCTGAGGGAGGGAAGGGGGGAGGGAGACACTGAATGAGGGAGAATGAGGGAGGGAGAGGCTGAGGGAGGGAAGGGGGGAGGGAGAGACTGAATGAGGGAGAATGAGGGAGGGAAGAAAGGCATGAGGGAGGGAAGAGAGACGTGATTGGAAATTAAAACGGAGGAGGAATTAACTGTCAGACAGTAAAGGACAGTATCTGCAGTGAGTGACAGGGGATTAACTGTCAGACAGTAAAGGACAGTATCTGCAGTGAGTGACAGGGGATTAACTGTCAGACAGTAAAGGACAGTATCTGCAGTGAGTGACAGGGGATTAACTGTCAGACAGTAAAGGACAGTATCTGCAGTGAGTGACAGGGGATTAACTGTCAGACAGTAAAGGACAGTATCTGCAGTGAGTGACCAGGGGATTAACTGTCAGACAGTAAAGGACAGTATCTGCAGTGAGTGACAGGGGATTAACTGTCAGACAGTAAAGGACAGTATCTGCAGTGAGTGACAGGGGATTAACTGTCAGACAGTAAAGGACAGTATCTGCAGTGAGTGACCAGGGGATTAACTGTCAGACAGTAAAGGACAGTATCTGCAGTGAGTGACCAGGGGATTAACTGTCAGACAGTAAAGGACAGTATCTGCAGTGAGTGACAGGGGATTAACTGTCAGACAGTAAAGGACAGTATCTGCAGTGAGTGACAGGGGATTAACTGTCAGACAGTAAAGGACAGTATCCGCAGTGAGTGACAGGGGATTAACTGTCAGACAGTAAAGGACAGTATCTGCAGTGAGTGACAGGGGATTAACTGTCAGACAGTAAAGGACAGTATCTGCAGTGAGTGACCAGGGGATTAACTGTCAGACAGTAAAGGACAGTATCTGCAGTGAGTGACAGGGGATTAACTGTCAGACAGTAAAGGACAGTATCTGCAGTGAGTGACAGGGGATTAACTGTCAGACAGTAAAGGACAGTATCTGCAGTGAGTGACCAGGGGATTAACTGTCAGACAGTAAAGGACAGTATCTGCAGTGAGTGACCAGGGGATTAACTGTCAGACAGTAAAGGACAGTATCTGCAGTGAGTGACAGGGTATTAACTGTCAGACAGTAAAGGACAGTATCTGCAGTGAGTGACCAGGGGATTAACTGTCAGACAGTAAAGGACAGTATCTGCAGTGAGTGACCAGGGGATTAACTGTCAGACAGTAAAGGACAGTATCTGCAGTGAGTGACAGGGTATTAACTGTCAGACAGTAAAGGACAGTATCTGCAGTGAGTGACCAGGGGATTAACTGTCAGACAGTAAAGGACAGTATCTGCAGTGAGTGACAGGGGATTAACTGTCAGACAGTAAAGGACAGTATCTGCAGTGAGTGACAGGGGATTAACTGTCAGACAGTAAAGGACAGTATCTGCAGTGAGTGACCAGGGGATTAACTGTCAGACAGTAAAGGACAGTATCTGCAGTGAGTGACCAGGGGATTAACTGTCAGACAGTAAAGGACAGTATCTGCAGTGAGTGACCAGGGGATTAACTGTCAGACAGTAAAGGACAGTATCTGCAGTGAGTGACAGGGTATTAACTGTCAGACAGTAAAGGACAGTATCTGCAGTGAGTGACCAGGGGATTAACTGTCAGACAGTAAAGGACAGTATCTGCAGTGAGTGACCAGGGGATTAACTGTCAGACAGTAAAGGACAGTATCTGCAGTGAGTGACAGGGTATTAACTGTCAGACAGTAAAGGACAGTATCTGCAGTGAGTGACCAGGGGATTAACTGTCAGACAGTAAAGGACAGTATCCGCAGTGAGTGACAGGGGATTAACTGTCAGACAGTAAAGGACAGTATCCACAGTGAGTGACAGGGCATTAACTGTCAGACGGTAACAGACAGTTTCCACAGTGAGTGAACGGGTCATTAACTGTCAGACAGTAACAGACAGTATCCACAGTGAGTGACCGGGGCATTAACTGTCAGACAGTAACAGACAGTATCCACAGTGAGTGACCGGGGCATTAACTGTCAGACAGTAACAGACAGTATCCACAGTGAGTGACCGGGGCATTAACTGTCAGACAGTAACAGACAGTATCCACAGTGAGTGACAGGGCATTAACTGTCAGACAGTAACAGACAGTTTCCACAGTGAGTGACCGGGGCATTAACTGTCAGACAGTAACAGACAGTATCCACAGTGAGTGACCGGGGCATTAACTGTCAGACAGTAACAGACAGTATCCACAGTGAGTGACCGGGGCATTAACTGTCAGACAGTAACAGACAGTTTCCACAGTGAGTGACAGGGCATTAACTGTCAGACAGTAACAGACAGTATCCACAGTGAGTGACCGGGGCATTAACTGTCAGACAGTAGCAGACAGTATCCACAGTGAGTGACCGGGGCATTAACTGTCAGACAGTAACAGACAGTATCTGCAGTGAGTGACAGGGGATTAACTGTCAGACAGTAAAGGACAGTATCTGCAGTGAGTGACCAGGGGATTAACTGTCAGACAGTAAAGGACAGTATCTGCAGTGAGTGACCAGGGGATTAACTGTCAGACAGTAAAGGACAGTATCTGCAGTGAGTGACCAGGGGATTAACTGTCAGACAGTAACAGACAGTTTCCACAGTGAGTGACCGGGGCATTAACTGTCAGACAGTAACAGACAGTATCCACAGTGAGTGACCGGGGCATTAACTGTCAGACAGTAACAGACAGTTTCCACAGTGAGTGACCGGGGCATTAACTGTCAGACAGTAACAGACAGTATCCACAGTGAGTGACCGGGGCATTAACTGTCAGACAGTAACAGACAGTTTCCACAGTGAGTGACCGGGGCATTAACTGTCAGACAGTAACAGACAGTATCCACAGTGAGTGACCGGGGCATTAACTGTCAGACAGTAACAGACAGTTTCCACAGTGAGTGACCGGGGCATTAACTGTCAGACAGTAACAGACAGTATCCACTGTTGGTGACCGGGGCATTAACTGTCAGACAGTAACGGACAGTATCCACAGTGACTAACCAGCTGTGTTCCATGACTTGGTTCCCCCAGCAGTGTCACCCTGAGTGAGTAGCTCTTTCATCTCTGAATCACAAGGTTCAGGGTTCGAGCCCCACTCCTGTGACCTGAGCCCTGAAATCAAAGCTGGTTCTGCAATGCGGTACTGAGGGGAAGCTGCACTGTTGAAGGTGGCACCTTTCAGATCAGGCGCTAAACATCCCCATCTGCCTGCTTGGGTGGTTGTAAATAATCCCATGGTAATATTTCAAAGAGCAGGGGAGTTCTCCTCAGTGTCCCGGCCAATATTTCTCCCTCAATCAATGTCACAAA
The DNA here is from genome assembly GCF_036365525.1 of Heterodontus francisci. Classification (NCBI taxonomy): domain Eukaryota; kingdom Metazoa; phylum Chordata; class Chondrichthyes; order Heterodontiformes; family Heterodontidae; genus Heterodontus; species Heterodontus francisci. The sequence continues at coordinate 9,600,521 of NC_090371.1, read as the reverse complement.
AATACCGATTATCTGGTCGTTATCACAGTGCTGTTTGTGGGATCTTGCTGTGTGAGAATTCGCTGCCACGTTTCCTACATTGCCTACAAAGCGCTTTGAGACTTCCAGTGGTTGTGAAAGGCGCTATACAAATGCAAGTCTTTCTTTCCTTCAGGCATCCGTTCAGTGGCCGGGAAATGCCGATCTCCAATGGCTCAGGATTTGCAGTCACCCAGGATGGGCTGATTGTCACCAATGCCCATGTTGTGGCCAATAAGAGGCGTGTGCGGGTGAAGCTGGCGAGTGGGGAGATGTACGAGGCATCGGTTCAGGCAATCGATCAGGTGGCTGATATCGCCACCATCAAAATCAACCCCAAGGTATGAGCGGGAACAGCTGGGAAAGGGTGGGGAGTCCTGGGGAGAGGAATGACAGGGGGTGGGGACTCGTGCAGGAGGGGACGGTGGGGGGGGGGATTCGGGAGAGGAATGATGGGGTGGGAACTCCAGGGCTGGGGGTGGAGACTCGAGGGGAGAGAAATTTAAAAAGTTGGAACCTACCGGAAAACCCCAAATCTATCCAAAGTACAGAATCCGCTGTTCCCAACGTCTGCAACTGTCAGCTGTGAAACTGCGGATTTTTAAAAAATGCCAGTCTGAAAGAAGAAGACAATGGAAAATTTATCATTTCTGAAATACATCGGCAGGCCGGATGGAAATCTTTGGCGGGCCAGATTTGGAAAACCCTGCTCGACACCTCAGTATCCTCCCATTTATTTGGTATTCCTTTGCCTTGTTTGACCTCCCCAAATGCATCACCTCACACTTCTCCAGGTTGAATTCCATTTGCCACTTTTTTGCCCACTTGACCAGACCATTGATATCTTCCTGCAGCCAACAGCGATCCTCCTCACTATCAACCACACGGCCAATTTTTGTGTCGTCTGCCAACTTCTTGATCATGCTCCCCACATTTACATCCAAATGGTTAATATATACCTCAAAAAGCAGGGGACCCAGTACTGAACCCTGCGGAATGCCACTGGAAACTGAAATAGCTAAAACACCCGCCAATAATCACCCTTCGTTTCCTGCCACTGAGCCAATTTTGTATCCAGCTTTATGCATTTCCCTGGATCCCATGGGCTTTTTTTTTAACCAGTCTGCCATATGGGACCTCGTCAAAAGCAGGGTGATATTCCTAGTGATCTCACGGTGATGTTCCCTGTGATCTGAGGCTGATATTCCCTGTGATCTGAGGCTGATATTCCCTGTGATCTGAGGCTGATATTCCCTGTGATGTCGGGCTGATATTCCCTGTGATGTCGGGCTGATATTCCCTGTGATGTCGGGCTGATATTCCCTGTGATGTCGGCGTCATATTCCCTGTGATGTCGGCGTCATATTCCCTGTGATGTCGGCGTCATATTCCCTGTGATGTCGGCGTCATATTCCCTGTGATCTCGGCATCATATTCCCTGTGATCTCGGGGTGATATTCCCTGTGATCTCGGGGTGATATTCCCTGTGATCTCGGGGTGATATTCCCTGTGATCTCGGGGTGATATTCCCTGTGATCTCGGGGTGATATTCCCTGTGATCTCGGGGTGATATTCCCTGTGATCTCGGGGTGATATTCCCTGTGATCTCGGGGTGATATTCCCTGTGATCTCGGGGTGATATTCCCTGTGATCTCGGGGTGATATTCCCTGTGATCTCGGGGTGATATTCCCTGTGATCTCGGGGTGATATTCCCTGTGATCTCTCGGGGTGATATTCCCTGTGCTCTCGGGGTGATATTCCCTGTGCTCTCGGGGTGATATTCCCTGTGCTCTCGGGGTGATATTCCCTGTGCTCTCGGGGTGATATTCCCTGTGCTCTCGGGGTGATATTCCCTGTGCTCTCGGGGTGATATTCCCTGTGCTCTCGGGGTGATATTCCCTGTGACCTGAGGGTGATATTCCCTGTGCTTGCTGGCTGATATTACCTATAATCTCACGGTGATATTCCTTGTGATCTCACGGTGATATTCCTTGAGATCTCGGGGTAATATTCCCTTTGATCTCGGGGTGATATTCCCTGTGCTCTCGGGGTGATATTCCCTGTGCTCTCGGGGTGATATTCCCTGTGCTCTCGGGGTGATATTCCCTGTGCTCTCGGGGTGATATTCCCTGTGCTCTCGGGGTGATATTCCCTGTGCTCTCGGGGTGATATTCCCTGTGCTCTCGGGGTGATATTCCCTGTGCTCTCGGGGTGATATTCCCTGTGCTCTCGGGGTGATATTCCCTGTGCTCTCGGGGTGATATTCCCTGTGCTCTCGGGGTGATATTCCCTGTGCTCTCGGGGTGATATTCCCTGTGCTCTCGGGGTGATATTCCCTGTGCTCTCGGGGTGATATTCCCTGTGCTCTCGGGGTGATATTCCCTGTGCTCTCGGGGTGATATTCCCTGTGCTCTCGGGGTGATATTCCCTGTGCTCTCGGGGTGATATTCCCTGTGCTCTCGGGGTGATATTCCCTGTGCTCTCGGGGTGATATTCCCTGTGCTCTCGGGGTGATATTCCCTGTGATCTCGGGTGATATTCCCTGTGACCTGAGGGTGATATTCCCTGTGCTTGCTGGCTGATATTCCCTATGATCTCACGGTGATATTCCTTGTGATCTCGGGGTAATATTCCCTTTGATCTCGGGGTAATATTCCCTTTGATCTCGGGGTGATATTCCCTGTGATCTCGAGTGATATTCCCAATGATCTCACAGTGATATTCCCTGCGATCCCAGGGTGATATTCCCTGCGATCCCAGGGTGATATTCCCTGTGATCACGGGTGATATTCCCTGTGATCACGGGTGATATTCCCTGTGATCACGGGTGATATTCCCTGTGATCACGGGTGATATTCCCTGTGATCACGGGTGATATTCCCTGTGATCACGGGTGATATTCCCTGTGATCACGGGTGATATTCCCTGTGATCACGGGTGATATTCCCTGTGATCACGGGTGATATTCCCTGAGATCTCGGGTAATATTCCCTGTGATCCCAGGGTGTTATTCCCTGTGATCTCACGGTGATATTCCCTGTGATCTCAGGTAATATTTTCTGCGATCGCTTGGTGATATTCCCTGTGATCTCAGGTGATATTCCCTGTCATCTCAGGTGATATTCCCTGTGATCTCACGTGATGTTCCCTGTGATGTCGGGCTGATATTCCCTGTGATGTCGGGCTGATATTCCCTGTGATGTCGGGCTGATATTCCCTGTGATGTCGGGCTGATACTCCCTGTGATGTCGGGCTGATACTCCCTGTGATGTCGGGGTAATAATCCCTGTGATATTGGGTGATAATCCCTGTGATATTGGGTGATATTCCCTGTGATATTGGATGATATTCCCTGTGATCTATTGGTGATATTCCCTGTGACCTGAGGGTGATATTCCCTGTGACCTGAGGGCGATATTCCCTGTGACCTGAGGGTGATATTCCCTGTGACCTGAGGGTGATATTCCCTGTGATCTCGGGGTGATATTCCCTGTGATCTCGGGGTGATATTCCCTGTGATCTCGGGGTGATATTCCCTGTGATCTCGGGGTGATATTCCCTGTGATCTCGGGGTGATATTCCCTGTGATCTCGGGGTGATATTCCCTGTGATCTCGGGGTGATATTCCCTGTGATCTCGGGGTGATATTCCCTGTGATCTCGGGGTGATATTCCCTGTGATCTCGGGGTGATATTCCCTGTGATCTCGGGGTGATATTCCCTGTGATCTCGGGGTGATATTCCCTGTGATCTCTCGGGGTGATATTCCCTGTGATCTCTCGGGGTGATATTCCCTGTGATCTCTCGGGGTGATATTCCCTGTGCTCTCGGGGTGATATTCCCTGTGCTCTCGGGGTGATATTCCCTGTGCTCTCGGGGTGATATTCCCTGTGCTCTCGGGGTGATATTCCCTGTGCTCTCGGGGTGATATTCCCTGTGCTCTCGGGGTGATATTCCCTGTGCTCTTGGGTGATATTCCCTGTGACCTGAGGGTGATATTCCCTGTGCTTGCTGGCTGATATTCCCTATAATCTCACGGTGATATTCCTTGTGATCTCACGGTGATATTCCTTGTGATCTCGGGGTAATATTCCCTTTGATCTCGGGGTGATATTCCCTGTGCTCTCGGGGTGATATTCCCTGTGCTCTCGGGGTGATATTCCCTGTGCTCTCGGGGTGATATTCCCTGTGCTCTCGGGGTGATATTCCCTGTGCTCTCGGGGTGATTATTCCCTGTGCTCTCGGGGTGATATTCCCTGTGCTCTCGGGGTGATATTCCCTGTGCTCTCGGGGTGATATTCCCTGTGCTCTCGGGGTGATATTCCCTGTCATCTCAGGTGATGTTCCCTGTCATCTCAGGTGATGTTCCCTGTGATCTCACGTGATGTTCCCTGTGATGTCGGGCTGATATTCCCTGTGATGTCGGGCTGATATTCCCTGTGATGTCGGGCTGATACTCCCTGTGATGTCGGGCTGATACTCCCTGTGATGTCGGGCTGATACTCCCTGTGATGTCGGGCTGATACTCCCTGTGATGTCGGGGTAATAATCCCTGTGATATTGGGTGATAATCCCTGTGATATTGGGTGATAATCCCTGTGATATTGGGTGATAATCCCTGTGATATTGGGTGATATTCCCTGTGATATTGGGTGATATTCCCTGTGATATTGGGTGATATTCCCTGTGATATTGGGTGATATTCCCTGTGATATTGGATGATATTCCCTGTGATCTATTGGTGATATTCCCTGTGACCTGAGGGTGATATTCCCTGTGACCTGAGGGTGATATTCCCTGTGACCTGAGGGTGATATTCCCTGTGACCTGAGGGTGATATTCCCTGTGACCTGAGGGTGATATTCCCTGTGATCTCGGGGTGATATTCCCTGTGATCTCGGGGTGATATTCCCTGTGATCTCGGGGTGATATTCCCTGTGATCTCGGGGTGATATTCCCTGTGATCTCGGGGTGATATTCCCTGTGATCTCGGGGTGATATTCCCTGTGATCTGAGGCTGATATTCCCTGTGATGTCGGGCTGATATTCCCTGTGATGTCGGGCTGATATTCCCTGTGATGTCGGGCTGATATTCCCTGTGATGTCGGGCTGATATTCCCTGTGATGTCGGGCTGATATTCCCTGTGATGTCGGGCTGATATTCCCTGTGATGTCGGGCTGATATTCCCTGTGATGTCGGGCTGATATTCCCTGTGATGTCGGGCTGATATTCCCTGTGATGTCGGGCTGATATTCCCTGTGATGTCGGGCTGATATTCCCTGTGATGTCGCGCTGATATTCCCTGTGATCTCGGGCTGATATTCCCTGTGATCTCGGGCTGATATTCCCTGTGATCTCGGGGTGATATTCCCTGTGATCTCGGGGTGATATTCCCTGTGATCTCGGGGTGATATTCCCTGTGATCTCGGGGTGATATTCCCTGTGATCTCGGGGTGATATTCCCTGTGATCTCGGGGTGATATTCCCTGTGATCTTGAGTGATATTCCCTGTGATCTCGAGTGATATTCCCTGTGCTCTCGGGGTGATATTCCCTGTGATCTCGGGGTGATATTCCCTGTGATCTCGGGGTGATATTCCCTGTGATCTCGGGGTGATATTCCCTGTGATCTCGGGGTGATATTCCCTGTGATCTCGGGGTGATATTCCCTGTGATCTCGGGGTGATATTCCCTGTGATCTCGGGGTGATATGCCCTGTGATCTGGGGGTGATATTCCCTGTGATCTCGAGTGATATTCCCAATGATGTCACAGTGATATTCCCTGTGCTCTCGGGGTGATATTCCCTGTGCTCTCGGGGTGATATTCCCTGTGCTCTCGGGGTGATATTCCCTGTGCTCTCGGGGTGATATTCCCTGTGCTCTCGGGGTGATATTCCCTGTGCTCTCGGGGTGATATTCCCTGTGCTCTCGGGGTGATATTCCCTGTGCTCTCGGGGTGATATTCCCTGTGCTCTCGGGGTGATATTCCCTGTGCTCTCGGGGTGATATTCCCTGTGCTCTCGGGGTGATATTCCCTGTGCTCTCGGGGTGATATTCCCTGTGCTCTCGGGGTGATATTCCCTGTGATCTCGGGGTGATATTCCCTGTGATCTCGGGGTGATATTCCCTGTGATCTCGGGGTGATATTCCCTGTGATCTCGGGGTGATATTCCCTGTGATCTGAGGCTGATATTCCCTGTGATCTGAGGCTGATATTCCCTGTGATGTCGGGCTGATATTCCCTGTGATGTCGGGCTGATATTCCCTGTGATGTCGGGCTGATATTCCCTGTGATGTCGGGCTGATATTCCCTGTGATGTCGGGCTGATATTCCCTGTGATGTCGGCGTGATATTCCCTGTGATGTCGGCGTGATATTCCCTGTGATGTCGGCGTGATATTCCCTGTGATCTCGGGGTGATATTCCCTGTGATCTCGGGGTGATATTCCCTGTGATCTCGGCGTGATATTCCCTGTGATCTCGGGGTGATATTCCCTGTGATCTCGGGGTGATATTCCCTGTGATCTCGGGGTGATATTCCCTGTGATCTCGGGGTGATATTCCCTGTGATCTCGGGGTGATATTCCCTGTGATCTCGGGGTGATATTCCCTGTGATCTCGGGGTGATATTCCCTGTGATCTCGGGGTGATATTCCCTGTGATCTCGGGGTGATATTCCCTGTGATCTCACGGTGATATTCCCTGTGATCTCGAGTGATATTCCCAATGATATCACAGTGATATTCCCTGTGCTCTCGGGGTGATATTACCTGTGCTCTCGGGGTGATATTCCCTGTGCTCTCGGGGTGATATTCCCTGTGATGTCGGCGTGATATTCCCTGTGATCTCGGGGTGATATTCCCTGTGATCTCGGGGTGATATTCCCTGTGATCTCGGGGTGATATTCCCTGTGATCTCGGGGTGATATTCCCTGTGATCTCGGGGTGATATTCCCTGTGATCTCGGGGTGATATTCCCTGTGATCTCGGGGTGATATTCCTTTTGATCTCGGGGTGATATTCCCTGTGATCTCGGGGTGATATTCCCTGTGATCTCGGGGTGATATTCCCTGTGATCTCGGGGTGATATTCCCTGTGATCTCGGGGTGATATTCCCTGTGATCTCGGGGTGATATTCCCTGTGATCTCGGGGTGATATTCCCTGTGATCTCGGGGTGATATTCCCTGTGATCTCGAGTGATATTCCCAATGATATCACAGTGATATTCCCTGAGATCCCGGGGTGATATTCCCTGTGATCTCGGGGTGATATTCCCTGTGATCTCGGGGTGATATTCCCTGTGATCCCAGGGTGATATTCCCTGTGATCTCACGGTGATATTCCCTGTGACCTGAGGGTGATATTCCCTGTGATCTCAGGTAATATTTCCTGCGATCTCAGGTGATATTCCCTGTCATCGCAGGTGATATTCCCTGTGATCTCACGTGATGTTCCCTGTGATGTCGGGCTGATATTCCCTGTGATGTCGGGCTGATATTCCCTGTGATGTCGGGCTGATATTCCCTGTGATGTCGGGCTGATACTCCCTGTGATGTCGGGCTGATACTCCCTGTGATGTCGGGCTGATACTCCCTGTGATGTCGGGCTGATACTCCCTGTGATGTCGGGCTGATACTCCCTGTGATGTCGGGCTGATACTCCCTGTGATGTCGGGCTGATACTCCCTGTGATGTCGGGCTGATACTCCCTGTGATGTCGGGCTGATACTCCCTGTGATGTCGGGCTGATACTCCCTGTGATGTCGGGCTGATACTCCCTGTGATGTCGGGCTGATACTCCCTGTGATGTCGGGCTGATACTCCCTGTGATGTCGGGCTGATACTCCCTGTGATGTCGGGCTGATACTCCCTGTGATGTCGGGCTGATACTCCTTGTGATGTCGGGCTGATACTCCCTGTGATGTCGGGCTGATACTCCCTGTGATGTCGGGGTAATAATCCCTGTGATATTGGATGATATTCCCTGTGATCTATTGGTGATATTCCCTGTGACCTGAGGGTGATATTCCCTGTGACCTGAGGGTGATATTCCCTGTGACCTGAGGGTGATATTCCCTGTGACCTGAGGGTGATATTCCCTGTGATCTCGGGGTGATATTCCCTGTGATCTCGGGGTGATATTCCCTGTGATCTCGGGGTGATATTCCCTGTGATCTCGGGGTGATATTCCCTGTGATCTCGGGGTGATATTCCCTGTGATCTCGGGGTGATATTCCCTGTGATCTCGGGGTGATATTCCCTGTGATCTCGGGGTGATATTCCCTGTGATCTCGGGGTGATATTCCCTGTGATCTCGGGGTGATATTCCCTGTGATCTCGGGGTGATATTCCCTGTGATCTCGGGTTGATATTCCCTGTGATCTCACGGTGATATTCCCTGTGATCTCACGGTGATATTCCCTGTGATCTCGAGTGATATTCCCAATGATATCACAGTGATATTCCCTGTGCTCTCGGGGTGATATTCCCTGTGCTCTCGGGGTGATATTCCCTGTGCTCTCGGGGTGATATTCCCTGTGATGTCGGCGTGATATTCCCTGTGATCTCGGGGTGATATTCCCTGTGATCTCGGGGTGATATTCCCTGTGATCTCGGGGTGATATTCCCTGTGATCTCGGGGTGATATTCCCTGTGATCTCGGGGTGATATTCCCTGTGATCTCGGGGTGATATTCCCTGTGATCTCGGGGTGATATTCCTTTTGATCTCGGGGTGATATTCCCTGTGATCACGGGGTGATATTCCCTGTGATCTCGGGGTGATATTCCCTGTGATCTCGGGGTGATATTCCCTGTGATCTCGGGGTGATATTCCCTGTGATCTCGGGGTGATATTCCCTGTGATCTCGGGGTGATATTCCCTGTGATCTCGGGGTGATATTCCCTGTGATCTCGAGTGATATTCCCAATGATATCACAGTGATATTCCCTGAGATCCCGGGGTGATATTCCCTGTGATCTCGGGGTGATATTCCCTGTGATCTCGGGGTGATATTCCCTGTGATCTCGGGGTGATATTCCCTGTGATCCCAGGGTGATATTCCCTGTGATCTCACGGTGATATTCCCTGTGACCTGAGGGTGATATTCCCTGTGATCTCAGGTAATATTTCCTGCGATCGCTTGGTGATATTCCCTGTGATCTCAGGTGATATTCCCTGTCATCTCAGGTGATATTCCCTGTGATCTCACGTGATGTTCCCTGTGATGTCGGGCTGATATTCCCTGTGATGTCGGGCTGATATTCCCTGTGATGTCGGGCTGATATTCCCTGTGATGTCGGGCTGATATTCCCTGTGATGTCGGGCTGATACTCCCTGTGATGTCGGGCTGATACTCCCTGTGATGTCGGGCTGATACTCCCTGTGATGTCGGGCTGATACTCCCTGTGATGTCGGGCTGATACTCCCTGTGATGTCGGGCTGATACTCCCTGTGATGTCGGGCTGATACTCCCTGTGATGTCGGGCTGATACTCCCTGTGATGTCGGGCTGATACTCCCTGTGATGTCGGGCTGATACTCCCTGTGATGTCGGGCTGATACTCCCTGTGATGTCGGGCTGATACTCCCTGTGATGTCGGGCTGATACTCCCTGTGATGTCGGGCTGATACTCCCTGTGATGTCGGGCTGATACTCCCTGTGATGTCGGGCTGATACTCCCTGTGATGTCGGGCTGATACTCCCTGTGATGTCGGGCTGATACTCCCTGTGATGTCGGGCTGATACTCCCTGTGATGTCGGGCTGATACTCCCTGTGATGTCGGGCTGATACTCCCTGTGATGTCGGGGTAATAATCCCTGTGATATTGGATGATATTCCCTGTGATCTATTGGTGATATTACCTGTGACCTGAGGGTGATATTCCCTGTGACCTGAGGGTGATATTCCCTGTGACCTGAGGGTGATATTCCCTGTGACCTGAGGGTGATATTCCCTGTGACCTGAGGGTGATATTCCCTGTGACCTGAGGGTGATATTCCCTGTGACCTGAGGGTGATATTCCCTGTGATCTCGGGGTGATATTCCCTGTGATCTCGGGGTGATATTCCCTGTGATCTCGGGGTGATATTCCCTGTGATCTCGGGGTGATATTCCCTGTGATCTCGGGGTGATATTCCCTGTGATCTCGGGGTGATATTCCCTGTGATCTCGGGGTGATATTCCCTGTGATCTCGGGGTGATATTCCCTGTGATCTCGGGGTGATATTCCCTGTGATCTCGGGGTGATATTCCCTGTGATCTCGTGGTGATATTCCCTGTGATTTCGGGGTGATATTCCCTGTGATCTCGGGGTGATATTCCCTGTGATCTCGGGGTGATATTCCCTGTGATCTCGGGGTGATATTCCCTGTGATCTCACGGTGATATTCCCTGTGATCTCACGGTGATATTCCCTGTGATCTCGGGTGATATTCCCTGTGATCTCGGGTGATATTCCCTGTGATCTCGGGTGATATTCCCTGTGATCCCGGGTGATATTCCCTGTGATCTCGAGTGATATTCCCAATGATCTCACAGTGATATTCCCTGAGATCCCAGGGTGATATTCCCTGAGATCCCAGGGTGATATTCCCTGAGATCCCAGGGTGATATTCCCTGAGATCCCAGGGTGATATTCCCTGTGATCACGGGTGATATTCCCTGTGATCACGGGTGATATTCCCTGTGATCACGGGTGATATTCCCTGTGATCACGGGTAATATTCCCTGTGATCCCAGGGTGATATTCCCTGTGATCTCAGGTAATATTTCCTGCGATCGCTTGGTGATATTCCCTGTGATCTGAGGTGATATTCCCTGTCATCTCAGGTGATATTCCCTGTGATGTCGGGCTGATATTCCCTGTGATGTCGGGCTGATATTCCCTGTGATGTCGGGCTGATATTCCCTGTGATGTCGGGCTGATATTCCCTGTGATGTCGGGCTGATATTCCCTGTGATGTCGGGCTGATATTCCCTGTGATGTCGGGCTGATATTCCCTGTGATGTCGGGCTGATATTCCCTGTGATGTCGGGCTGATATTCCCTGTGATCTCGAGGTGATATTCCCTGTGATCTCGGGGTGATATTCCCTGTGATCTCGGGGTGATATTCCCTGTGATCTCGGGGTGATATTCCCTGTGATCTCGGGGTGATATTCCCTGTGATCTCGGGGTGATATTCCCTGTGATCTCGGGGTGATATTCCCTGTGATCTCGGGGTGATATTCCCTGTGATCTCGGGGTGATATGCCCTGTGATCTGGGGGTGATATTCCCTGTGATCTCGAGTGATATTCCCAATGATGTCACAGTGATATTCCCTGTGCTCTCGGGGTGATATTCCCTGTGCTCTCGGGGTGATATTCCCTCTGCTTTCGGGGTGATATTCCCTGTGCTCTCGGGGTGATATTCCCTGTGCTCTCGGGGTGATATTCCCTGTGCTCTCGGGGTGATATTCCCTGTGCTCTCGGGGTGATATTCCCTGTGCTCTCGGGGTGATATTCCCTGTGCTCTCGGGGTGATATTCCCTGTGCTCTCGGGGTGATATTCCCTGTGCTCTCGGGGTGATATTCCCTGTGCTCTCGGGGTGATATTCCCTGTGCTCTCGGGGTGATATTCCCTGTGCTCTCGGGGTGATATTCCCTGTGCTCTCGGGGTGATATTCCCTGTGCTCTCGGGGTGATATTCCCTGTGCTCTCGGGGTGATATTCCCTGTGCTCTCGGGGTGATATTCCCTGTGCTCTCGGGGTGATATTCCCTGTGCTCTCGGGGTGATATTCCCTGTGCTCTCGGGGTGATATTCCCTGTGCTCTCGGGGTGATATTCCCTGTGCTCTCGGGGTGATATTCCCTGTGCTCTCGGGGTGATATTCCCTGTGCTCTCGGGGTGATATACCCTGTGCTCTCGGGGTGATATTCCCTGTGATCTGGGGCTGATATTCCTTGTGATCTCACGGTGATATTCCCTGTGATCTCGAGTGATATTCCCAATGATATCACAGTGATATTCCCAATGATATCACAGTGATATTCCCTGTGCTCTCGGGGTGATATTACCTGTGCTCTCGGGGTGATATTCCCTGTGCTCTCGGGGTGATATTCCCTGTGATGTCGGCGTGATATTCCCTGTGATGTCGGCGTGATATTCCCTGTGATGTCGGCGTGATATTCCCTGTGATGTCGGCGTGATATTCCCTGTGATGTCGGCGTGATATTCCCTGTGATGTCGGCGTGATATTCCCTGTGATGTCGGCGTGATATTCCCTGTGATGTCGGCGTGATATTCCCTGTGATGTCGGCGTGATATTCCCTGTGATGTCGGCGTGATATTCCCTGTGATGTCGGCGTGATATTCCCTGTGATCTCGGGGTGATATTCCCTGTGATCTCGGGGTGATATTCCCTGTGATCTCGGGGTGATATTCCCTGTGATCTCGGGGTGATATTCCCTGTGATCTCGGGGTGATATTCCCTGTGATCTCGGGGTGATATTCCCTGTGATCTCGGGGTGATATTCCCTGTGATCTCGGGGTGATATTCCCTGTGATCTCGGGGTGATATTCCCTGTGATCTCGGGGTGATATTCCCTGTGATCTCGGGGTGATATTCCCTGTGATCTCGGGGTGATATTCCCTGTGATCTCGGGGTGATATTCCCTGTGATCTCGAGTGATATTCCCAATGATATCACAGTGATATTCCCTGAGATCCCGGGGTGATATTCCCTGTGATCTCGGGGTGATATTCCCTGTGATCTCGGGGTGATATTCCCTGTGATCTCGGGGTGATATTCCCTGTGCTCTCGGGGTGATATTCCCTGTGCTCTCGGGGTGATATTCCCTGTGCTCTCGGGGTGATATTCCCTGTGCTCTCGGGGTGATATTCCCTGTGCTCTCGGGGTGATATTCCCTGTGCTCTCGGGGTGATATTCCCTGTGCTCTCGGGCTGATATTCCCTGTGATGTCGGGCTGATATTCCCTGTGATGTCGGGCTGATATTCCCTGTGATGTCGGGGTGCTAATCCCTGTGATGTTGGGGTGCTAATCCCTGTGATATTGAATGATATCCCTGTGATCTTGGGGTGATATTCCCTGTGATCTTGGGGTGATATTCCCTGTGATCCCAGGGTAATATTCCCTGGAATCCCAGGGTGATATTCCCTGTGATCTCACGGTGATATTCCCTGTGACCTGAGGGTGATATTCCCTGTGATCTCAGGTAATATTTCCTGCGATCGCTTGGTGATATTCCCTGTGATCTCAGGTGATATTCCCTGTCATCTCAGGTGATATTCCCTGTGATCTCACGTGATGTTCCCTGTGATGTCGGGCTGATATTCCCTGTGATGTCGGTGTGATATTCCCTGTGATGTCGGTGTGATATTCCCTGTGATGTCGGTGTGATATTCCCTGTGATGTCGGTGTGATATTCCCTGTGATGTCGGGCTGATATTCCCTGTGATGTCGGGCTGATACTCCCTGTGATGTCGGGCTGATACTCCCTGTGATGTCGGGCTGATACTCCCTGTGATGTCGGGATGATACTCCCTGTGATGTCGGGCTGATACTCCCTGTGATGTCGGGCTGATACTCCCTGTGATGTCGGGCTGATACTCCTTGTGATGTCGGGCTGATACTCCCTGTGATGTCGGGCTGATACTCCCTGTGATGTCGGGGTAATAATCCCTGTGATATTGGATGATATTCCCTGTGATCTATTGGTGATATTCCCTGTGACCTGAGGGTGATATTCCCTGTGACCTGAGGGTGATATTCCCTGTGACCTGAGGGTGATATTCCCTGTGACCTGAGGGTGATATTCCCTGTGACCTGAGGGTGATATTCCCTGTGATCTCGGGGTGATATTCCCTGTGATCTCGGGGTGATATTCCCTGTGATCTCGGGGTGATATTCCCTGTGATCTCGGGGTGATATTCCCTGTGATCTCGGGGTGATATTCCCTGTGATCTCGGGGTGATATTCCCTGTGATCTCGGGGTGATATTCCCTGTGATCTCGGGGTGATATTCCCTGTGATCTCGGGGTGATATTCCCTGTGATCCCGGGGTGATATTCCCTGTGATCTCGAGTGATATTCCCAATGATCTCACAGTGATATTCCCTGAGATCCCAGGGTGATATTCCCTGTGATCACGGGTGATATTCCCTGTGATCACGGGTGATATTCCCTGTGATCACGGGTGATATTCCCTGTGATCACGGGTGATATTCCCTGTGATCACGGGTAATATTCCCTGTGATCCCAGGGTGATATTCCCTGTGATCTCAGGTAATATTTCCTGCGATCGCTTGGTGATATTCCCTGTGATCTGAGGTGATATTCCCTGTCATCTCAGGTGATATTCCCTGTGATGTCGGGCTGATATTCCCTGTGATGTCGGGCTGATATTCCCTGTGATGTCGGGCTGATATTCCCTGTGATGTCGGGCTGATATTCCCTGTGATGTCGGGCTGATATTCCCTGTGATGTCGGGCTGATATTCCCTGTGATGTCGGGCTGATATTCCCTGTGATGTCGGGCTGATATTCCCTGTGATGTCGGGCTGATATTCCCTGTGATCTCGAGTGATATTCCCAATGATATCACAGTGATATTCCCTGAGATCCCGGGGTGATATTCCCTGTGATCTCGGGGTGATATTCCCTGTGATCTCGGGGTGATATTCCCTGTGATCTCGGGGTGATATTCCCTGTGATCTCGGGGTGATATTCCCTGTGATCTCGGGGTGATATTCCCTGTGATCTCGGGGTGATATTCCCTGTGATCTCGGGGTGATATTCCCTGTGCTCTCGGGGTGATATTCCCTGTGCTCTCGGGGTGATATTCCCTGTGCTCTCGGGGTGATATTCCCCGTGCTCTCGGGCTGATATTCCCTGTGCTCTCGGGCTGATATTCCCTGTGATGTCGGGCTGATATTCCCTGTGATGTCGGGCTGATATTCCCTGTGATGTCGGGCTGATATTCCCTGTGATGTCGGGCTGATATTCCCTGTGATGTCGGGCTGATATTCCCTGTGATGTCGGGGTGCTAATCCCTGTGATGTTGGGGTGCTAATCCCTGTGATATTGAATGATATCCCTGTGATCTTGGGGTGATATTCCCTGTGATCTTGGGGTGATATTCCCTGTGATCTTGGGGTGATATTCCCTGTGATGGCGGGGTGATATTCCCTGTGATGGCGGGGTGATATTCCCTGTGATGGCGGGGTGATATTCCCTGTGATGGCGGGGTGATATTCCCTGTGATGGCGGGGTGATATTCCCTGTGATGGCGGGGTGATATTCCCTGTGATGGCGGGGAGATATTCCCTGTGATGGCGGGGAGATATTCCCTGTGATGGCGGGGTGATATTCCCTGTGATGGCGGGGTGATATTCCCTGTGATGGCGGGGTGATATTCCCTGTGATGGCGGGGTGATATTCCCTGTGATGGCGGGGTGATATTCCCTGTGATGGCGGGGTGATATTCCCTGTGATGGCGGGGTGATATTCCCTGTGATGGCGGGGTGATATTCCCTGTGATGGCGGGGTGATATTCCCTGTGATCTCTTGGTGATATTCCCTGTGATCTCTTGGTGATATTCCCTGTGATCTCTTGGTGATATTCCCTGTGATCTCTTGGTGATATTCCCTGTGATCTCTTTGTGATATTCCCTGTGATCTCTTGGTGATATTCCCTGTGATCTCTTGGTGATATTCCCTGTGATCTCTTGGTGATATTCCCTGTGATCTCTTGGTGATATTCCCTGTGATCTCTTGGTGATATTCCCTATAATCGCAGGGTGATATTCCCTATGCTCTCAGGGTGATACCTCCTAGGATGTTGGGGTGATATTCCTTGTGATCCCAGGGTGATATTCCTTGTGATCCCAGGGTGATATTCCCTGTGAGCTCACGGTGATATTCCCTGTGATATTGGGTGATATTCCTTGTGATATTGGGTGATATTCACTTTGATGTCGGGCTGATATTCCCTGCGTTACGACCGAGGCAGAAAGGAGTGCACTGTTTTTTCTAGTTCCACTTCTTCACAGGTCACAACATATATTTAAATGTTTACCCAGTTACCGATACGGTCAATCATAGACTCTATTTTTATACAACCATACAAGTTAGGAGCAGAAGTAGGCCATTCGGCCCATCAGGCCTGCTCGCCATTCAATAAGATCATGGCTGACCTGTTTGTGTTTCGAATTCCACACTCCCATCTATCCTCGATAACCTTTGATTGCCTTACCTAACAGGAATCTATCTATCTCCACCTTAACCATATTCAATGACCCCGCCTCCACCACCTTCTGAGGCAGAGAATTCCAAAGTCGCACAACCCTCTGAGAGAAAATATTTCTCCTCATCTCTGTCCTAAAAAGGTGACTCCTAACTTTAAAACAGTGCCCCCTTGTTCTGGACTCCTCACAAGAGGAAACATCCTTTCCACATCCCCCTTGTCAAGACCGTTCAGGATCTTATATAATTCAATCAAGTCTCCCCTCACTCTTCTGACCTCCAGTGAAAACAAGCTCAGTCTGTCCAACCTTTCCTCATAAGACAACCCACTCATTCCAGGTATCAATCTAGTAAACCTCCTGTGAACTGCCTCCAACGCATTCACATCCTTCCTTCAATAAGGAGACCAAAACTGCACACAGTATTCGAGATGTGGTCTCACCAATGCCCTGTATAACTGAAGCTTCACATCCTTACTTCTATTTTCAATTCCTCTCATAGTAAAGGGTAGCATTCCATCAGCCTTCTTTATTACTTGCTGTACCTGTATTCTAACGTTTTGTGACTCATGCACTAGAACATCTAGATCCCTCTGCACCTTGGAGTTCTGCAGTCGATCTCCATTTAAGTAATATTGTGCTTTTTTATTCTTCCTGCCAAAGTGAACAACTTCACATTTTCCCACATTATACTCCATCTGCCAGATTTTTGCCCACTCACTCAACCTATCTACATCGGTCTGTAACCTCCTTATATCTTCTTCACAACATACTTTCCTACCTATCTTTGTGTCATCAGCAAATTTAGCTACCATGCCATCGCTCCCCTCATCTAAGTCATTGATATAAATTGTAAAAGTTGAAGCCCCAGCACAGGCCCGTGCAAGACTCCATTTGTCACATCCTGCCAATCAGAAAAGGACCCATTTATGCATACTCTGTTTTCTGCCAGCCAGCCAATCTTCTATCCATGCTAATATGTTACCCCCTACCCCATGAGCTTCTACTTTGCGCAATAACTTTTATGTGGCATCTTGTCAAATGCCTTCTGGAAATCCAAGTGCAGTACGTCAACTGTCTCTCCTTTATCCATAGCACATGTTACTCCTTCAAAGAACTCATCACTTATCCCAAAATAAAATGCATCACTCAGGTTTCTTTAATAAACAACAACATTATTAGTTCATTATAAAACGAGACTTAATCAGTAATGAAGCAAAGCATTCATACACAGATAGAAATACGAACATTCCCTTTTGACCTTAGCCCCCCCCCCTCTCTCTCTCTCTCTGTCTCTCTCTCACACACACACGCCGGTTAACTGAAAAATAAAGTTTTCTCTTTGGAGCTCTGTTACAAAAAAAAACAAAGAATATTTTGGCCAAATACTTAGTAATTATTGAAGAAAAAAAGATGCAGATAGATGTCAGTTGTCCCTTTATTCTGGCATCCCAAATATGTGTAGACAGCTATCTTTCTAGAACAGTTGATTTCAGGCAATGTTGAGGATCAGTTTGGCAGGCTTTCCAGAAGAAATGCAACATCAGTTTCTCTATTTCTTACTCTTGATTCTCAAAGAGATGGAAAAACTGACAAGCTTTTCACAGATATGGAAAAGGCTGAGCTGGTGTTCTGTCCTTGGCAGGTTAATTTTTTTTAACTCCTTTCAAAACGCTGTCCACATCCCAACTCACTGTCCAAAGTGAAACCAAATGCAATATCTCAAGAGTCAAACCTCCTGACCCCTATAATACTTGACCTGTTAGTTCTCCGTAAACATCTTCCCCAGGTCAAAAAACACCCACTGGGTACTTATCTGAAGACAGGTGACTTCCAGTAAGGGTTGTTTACAAACCATGTCCAAAATACCTTCTGATATCCACTTTAAAAAAAAACAAAGTTCGGAATCTGTGGAATCCTTTACAGTTTTAAAACCCAAGTCTTCAAAAAAATGTAACAAAAAATGGAAACACTTCCGTAACACCTGTGATGTGGGGATGATATTCCCTGTGATTTCGGGGTGAAATTCCCTGTGATCCCGTGTTAATAGTCCCTGTGATCTCATGGTGATATTCCCTGTGATCTCATGGTGATATTCCCTGTGATCCCGGGTGATATTCCCTGTGATCCCGGGTGATATTCCCTGTGATCCCGGGTGATATTCCCTGTGATCTCAGTGTAATATTCCCTGTGATCTCAGTGTAATATTCCCTGTGATCCCGGGTCCTATTCCCTGTGATCCCAGTGTGATTTTCCCTGTGATCTCCGGGTGCTGTTCCCTGTGATGTCGGTGTGATGTTCCCCGTGACGTCGACATGATATTCCCAGTGTTGTTGGTGTGATGTCGGGATATTCCCATGATATCGGTGTGATATTCCCGGTGATATCGGTGTGATGTTTACTCTGTGATTTACTCCCTCAGGAACCTCTCCCTACGCTGCCATTGGGCAGCTCCTCAGAGATCAGACACGGAGAGTTTGTGGTCGCTATGGGTAGTCCTTTCGCCCTCCAGAACACCATCACCTCTGGGATTGTCAGCTCTGTGCAGAGAGGGAGTCGGGAACTCGGGATGGCTCATTCGGATATGGAGTATATTCAGACTGATGCTTCCATTGATGTGAGTACTGAGGCTGCATAGACACAGCACAAATTACCAGCAGCTACTTGCATTCATTGATGGGATGTTGGCTTTACTGGCCAGCATTTATTGCCCATTCCTAATTGCCCTTGAGTAGGTGGTAGTGAGCTGCCTTCTTGAAGCACTTCAGTCCATGCAGTGTAGGAACACAGTGTTGTTTAATACAACTGAGTGACCACTTTGAGGGTGTTTTAAGAGTCAGCCACATTGCTGTGGGTTTGGAGTCACATGCAGGCCAGACCAGGTAAAGACAGCAGATTTCCTTCCCTAAAGGACATTAGTGAACCAAATGGGTTTTTACAACAATCGACTGGTTTCATGGTCACCATTAGACTAGCTTTTAATTCCAGATTTATTAATTGAATTCCAATTTCACCATCTGCCGTGGTGGGATTTGAACCCATGTCCCCAGAGCATTAGCATGGGTTTCTGGATTACTGGTCCAGTGACAATACCACGACATCACCGCCTTCCCCTTACTGAGAGCAGATTTTTATTTCCAGGTTTTGTTTTATAAATTTGCCAGTTGCCGTGAGATTTATATCGCGGATTGAATATAGAAGAGCTTTCCGGATACTGCACTGTCACAGAGGGGAAAACATCAATTCACTGCCCAGTGAAGACAGACTGATAGCAGATACCTGGCCTGAGCTGGCACTGGGTTGGTAATCTCGTTCGAGTCTCTGGGAGATGAAGGCTTTACCCTGGTGTAAAGGGGGCTTCTCCTCTCAATCTGAAGTATATTGGGCAATTTGACCATGGAGTGCTGCATTAACTTAAATCCCTCTCAAAAGCACAGAATCCTCATCGTTAAGAAGTGTGATTGCCCCATGCCAGTGACTCAATGAATGCAAAGCTCTGTGTGGTACTGAGGCACACAGGGAGGTTCAGGGCTTGTGCTGAATCTTAAGTGTCAAAACTGTGCCTTAGAGTCAGAAGGCTGTGGTTCAAGTCCCACTCCAGAGACTTGAGTACAGAATCTAGGCTGACACTCCCAGTGCAGTACTGAGATAGTGGGAAAGGAGGGGGAGGAATTTCTGAAATGTCTCCAAGAGAACTTCCTTGATCAGTAATAAAAACAGAAAGTGCTGGAAATACTCAGCAGGTCAGGCAGCATCTGTAGTGAGAGAAACAGAGTTAACATTTCTATCTCCACAGATGCTGCCTGACCTGCTGAGTATTTCTAACACTTCGTGTTTTTATTTCAGATTTCCAGCATCTGCAGTATTTTGCTTTTTTTCCTTGATCAGTATGTTCTCGGCCCAACTGGAAAGGAGGATCTAGTGCTGGGAAATGAGGTGGGACAAGTGGACCAAGTGTCTGTCGGGGAGCATTTGGGTAAGAATGATCATAAGGTTCAGACCAGTAATACAGAAAAGTAAGGAACAAAATGAGATAGAACAGCTAGATTGGAAAAGGGCTAATTTCAATGTAATGAGAAGGGATCTAGCCAGGGTAGAATAGAACCAAAGACTGATGGGAAGAGCTGTATCGGAACAATGGGTTATTTTTAAGGAAGAGATGCTTCGGATACAGGCTAGGTACATTCTAACAAGGATGAAAGGTTGGGGAACCAAAAACAGGGCTCCTTGGATGATGAGGGAGATAGAGATGGTGATGAAAAGAAAAGAGGGTGTATGATGCTTGTAAAGTGAATTCTTCCAGTGAGAACCGGGCCACATACAATAAGTTGAGAGGGAAGATGAAGAGGAAAATAAGTGGCAAAGAGAGAATATGAGAATAGAACGGCAGTTAACATAAAAGGGAACCCAAGAATCTTCTGGCATGTAAATAGTAAGTGGGTGCTAAGAGGTTTAGTGGGGCCTATTAGGCACAAAGAGGATAATATATGCTTAGAGGCGCAGGCTTGATTGGCATCCTTCCATCTACGAAAGATGATGGACATGCAGCAAACAGCCCATTTAGGTGGGGTGTCTTCACTTGGTGCACCTTTGCTGATGGCTGTGAAGGCCAATCCCTGAGAGGCAGGTTCTGCCGGAAGTGCTGCACGTGAAGCTGCCAAGTGACGCTGTGAGTTGTTGTTTTTGATGTCGGGGCCTGTTGCCAAGCTGCTGTATCAACTGGTCATCATGGTAGTGCACACCAGTCCACAGGATGTGTCGCCATTTCCCTCTTTCA
The DNA here is from genome assembly GCF_036365525.1 of Heterodontus francisci. NCBI lineage: Eukaryota > Metazoa > Chordata > Chondrichthyes > Heterodontiformes > Heterodontidae > Heterodontus > Heterodontus francisci. Next base: position 9,579,483 of record NC_090371.1, on the reverse strand, counting down.
CCAGCTAGTGACTCCCTGGTGTGATAGTCAACATTTAGGGCCTTCATGTCACACTTGCAAGCATCCTTGAAGTGGAGCTTTGGGCGCTCCATTGGTTGTCTGGCCCCGTCTACCTTTAGAGGTGCAGGGCAAGGCCAATACACTAAATGAGTACTTTGCATTGCTGTTTACTAAGGAAGAGGAATCTGACAAAGTATCAGTAGAAGCGGAGAAAGGGTAAAAATCGAAAGCGTTACTGGAAAGGCTGGCTATACTTAGGGTTGATAAGTCACCTGGTCCAGATGGCTTGCATCCCAGGTTGCTAGAGGAAGTGAGGATGGAGATAGTGGAAGGGCTTGCAATAATCTTCCAATCTTCCCTGGATATGGGGGGAGGTGTCAGAGGATTGGAGAGTGGCAAATGTGACACCCTTATTCAAGAAAGGATGTATGGATAATCCTAGTAACTACAGGCCAGTTAGTTTAACATCAGTGGTGGGTAAGGGTTTAGAAACAATCAGGGAACATACTCAACAGGCACCTGGAGAGGTTTGAGTTAATTAAGAGTACTCAGCATGGATTTATAAAAGGCAGATCATGCTTGACTAATCTAATTGAATTCTTCGAAGCAACAGAGAAGACTGATGAAGGGAATATGGTGGATGTTGTTTATTTAGATTTGAAGAAAACATTTGATAAAGTACCACATAAAAGGCTGGTTAACAAAATTGAGGCTCATGAAATAGGAGGGTCAGTATCCAATTGGTTAAAAAATGGCTTAAGGACAGAAAACAGTGAGTCATGGTAAATGGTTGCTTTACAGACTGGAGGATGGTAGACAGTGGTGTTCCCCAAGGGTCAGTGCTGGGATTGCTGATTTTTTTTTGATATTTATAAATGACTTGGATCTTGGAATACAGAGTAGAATCTCAAAATTTGGCAATGATACCAAACATGAAGGTGCGGCAAACAGTGAGGTTGATATGAACTGCCTGCAACAGTACATAGATAGGCTAACAGAATGAGCAGAGAGGTGGCAGATGGAATTTAATACTGGCAAGCGTGAGGTGATGCATTTTGGCAGAAGGAATGGGGAGACGCAATGGATACAGAATGGCACAGTTCTAAAGAGTGTGCAGGAACAGAGGGACCTGGGGCACATGTGCATCGATCTTTGAAGGCGGTAGGGCATATCGAGAGAGTGGGTAGTAAAGCATGTGGAATCTTGGGCTTCATAAATAGAGGCATTGAGTACAAAAGCAGGGAAGTAATGCTGAACCTTTATAAAGTTCTGGTTAGGCCTCAACTAGAATATTGCATCCAGTTCTGGTCACCACACTTCAGGAAGGATGTGAGGGTCCTTGAGAGGGTGCAGAGGAGATTTACCAGAATGGTTCCAGTGATGGAGGATTTTAGTTACAAAGTTAGGTTGGAAAAGCTGGGATTGTTCTCCCTGGAGTAAAAGAGATTAAGGGGAGATTTAATAGAGGTGTACGAGATTATGACAAGCTTAGATAAGTTAGACAAGGAAAAGCTGTTCCCATTAACTAATGGGACAAGGACTAGGGGACACAGATTGAAGGTTTTGTGCAAATGATGCAGGGTGGGACGTGAGGAAGAACTTTTTTACGCAGTTGGTGGCAATGACCTGGAACTCACTGCCCACGAGGGGTGGTGGAAGTAGAGACGATCACTGACTTGAAGGGGAAATTGGATGGCCACTTGAGGGAAATAGACTTGCCGGGGTACAGGAATCAAGCGGGTGAGTGGGACTAACTAGATTGCTCCGCGGAGCGCTGACATGGACTTGATGGGCTGAATGGCCTCCTCCTATGATGTAAATGACTCTGACTCTATGATGCTTCTTCACACAAAGGGTAGTGGAGATGTGAAACACTCTTCCAAGAAATCTGGGGGGCAATTGGAGCGTTCCAGGCTTGGATAATTGGAGCGTTCCAGGCTTGGATATGTACCTATGAAAAGGGAACCAGGCTCGAGGGGCTGAATGGCCTCCTCTTGTTACCATGTAACAGGCTTGAGGGGCTGAATGGACTCCCATTGTTCCTATGTAGCAGAATCGAGGGGTTGATTGGCCTCCTGTTCCTGTGTAGCAGACTCGAGGGGCTGAATGGCCTCCCATTGTTCCTATGTAGCAGGCTCGAGGGGCTGAATGGCCTCCTCCTGTTCCTAGTGTTCAGTGCTGGATATTGAGAAGTTGGAATGTGGGCCAGGCTGATCAGAATGTGAGACTGTGTGGGTCAGAGACAGAGTGTGCTGCAGCCTCAGAGAGACTGTGAGCCTCCTAAATTCAAGGACAGTAAAGCAAGAAGGAAATGACTGTGTGCTGCTCCAAAATGTCAAAACAGCAGCAAAAACAAAAGAAAGAACTGGGATTAATTTAATGTCTTTATGACCTGGGGAAATCACAAAGCGCTTCAGTTCCAAGGAAGGACCAACTTTGTTGTGTTTGACCCTGATGTCTGGTATAAACTGGAGATAGACTGTCTCAGGGGCGTAGAGTAAGGAATTCATTATCAATTAAGATGAAACAGTTAGAAACCGGCCATAGTTCGAACAGCGCATGTCATTCCTGGAGGCACGTAACAAGCCCAACGAAAGGGGGCGCAATTCTAGATTTAGTCTTCGGTAATGAAGCTGGGCAAGTAGATGAAGTAACAGTGGGTGACCATTTTGGAGACAGTGATCATAATACAATTAGTTGTAGCATAATCATGGAAAAGGACAAAGATAAGACAGGAGTTAAGGTTCTAAATTGGGGGAAGGCAAATTTTACAAAACTGAGAGGTGATCTGGCGAAAGTGGACTGGATACAGCTACTGGAAGGAAAATCAGTGGCAAACCAGTGGGAGGCATTCAAAAGCGAGATTCTACAGGCACAATGTAGGCATGTCCCCACAAAGATAAAGGGTGGTACAGTCAAATCTAGAGTCCCCTGGTTATCTAGAGGCTTACAATGTATGTTGAAGCAGAAAAATAAAGCTTATGGCAATCACAAAAAACTTAATACTTTAGAAAGCCTAGAGGAGTATAGAAAGTGCAGGGATGAAGTTAAAAAATGAAATTAGAAAAGCAAAGAGAGGACATAAAGAAATATTGGCACATAAAGTAAAGGAAAACCCTTAGATGTTTTGTCAGTACATTAAGAGCAAGAGGATAACTAAGGAAAAGGTAGGGCCTATCAGAGATGTACAAGGGAGCTTATGCATGGATGCAGAAGATGTGGGCAGGGTTCTTAATGAGTTTTTTGCCTCTGTCTCCACAAAGGAGAGGGATGATGCAAACATTGTAGTTAAAGAGGAGTTTGAAATATTAGATATGATTAGCATAATGAGAGAGGAAGTACTAGAGGGTCTGACATCCCTGAAAGTGGATAAATCACCAGGGTCGGATGGATTGTATCCCAGGTTGTTAAAGGAAGCCAGGGAGGAAATAGCGGATGTGCTGAGGATCATCTTCAAATCCTCACTGGATATGGGCGAGGTGCCAGAGGATTGGAGGTCTGTCAACATAGTACCATTGTTTAAAAAGGGTGCGAGGGATAGGCCAAATAATTATAGGATGGTCAGTCTGACCTCGGTGGTGGGTAAATTATTGGAATCAATTTTGAGAGACAGGATAAATTGTCACTTAGAAAGGCACAGATTAATCAGGGATAGTCAGCATGGGTTTGTCATATCTTACTAACTTAATTGAATTCTTTGAGGCAGTAACAAGGTGGATTGATGAGGGTAGTGCAGTGGATGTGGTCTACACGGATTTTAGTAAGGCATTTGACAAGGTCCCACATGGCAGACTGGTCAGTAAAATGAAAGCCCATGGGATACAGGGGAATGTGGCAGGATGGATCCAAAATTGGCTCAGTGACAGGAAACAGAGGGTAGTAATTAACGGATGTTTTTGAGAAATGGAAAGCAGTTTCCAGTGGTGTTTCACAGGGCTCAGTGTTGGGTCCCTTGCTGTTTGTGGTATATATAAATGATTTGGACTTAAATGTGGGAGGCATGATCGGGAAATTTGCTAATGACACAAATATTGGCCATGTAGTTGATAGTGAAGAGGATAGCTATAGACTCTCGAATGATATCAATGGTTTGGTTGAGTGGGCGGAAAAGTGGCAAATGGAATTCAAGTGTGAGGTAATGCATTTGGGGAGGGCAAACAAAGCGAGGGAATACACAATAAACAGGAAGATATTGAGAGGGGTGGAAGAGGTGAGAGACCTTGGAGTGCATGTCCACAGGTCCCTGAAGGTGGCAGGACAGGTAGATAGAGTGGTGAAGAAGGCATATGGAAGCTGTCATTTATTGGCCGAGGTATAGAATTCAGAAGCATGGATGTAATGCTGGAACTGTATAAAACGCTGGTTAGGCCACAGCTGGAGTATTGTGTACAGTTCTGGTCACCACATTACAGGAAGGACAAAATTGCTCTGGAGAGAGTAGAGGAGATTTACAAGAATGTTGCCAGGGCTTGAAAAATGCAGCTATGAGGAAAGATTGGATAGGTTAGGGTTGTTTTCCTTAGAACAGAGAAGGCTGAGGGGTGATTTAATAGACGTGTACTAAATTATGAGGGGCCGAAATAGAGTAGACAGGAAGGACCTGTTTCCCCAGGTGGAGAAGGCAATTGCCAGGGGCACAGATTTAAGGTGATTGGTAGAAGGTTTAGAGGGGATATGAGGGAACACTTTTCTCGCCCAGAGGGTGGTGGGTGTCTGGAATGCACTGCCAGGATCGGTGGTGGAGGCAGAAACCCTCAACTCATTTAAAAGGTACCTGGACCTGCACCTGAAGTGCTGTAACCGGCAAGGCTACGGACCAGGTGCTGGAAGGTGGAATTAGATTGGGCGGCTAGTTTTTAGCCGGCACAGACACGATGGGCTGAATGGCCTCCTTCTGTGCCGTAATTTTTCTCTGGTTCATTGCGCGTGGAGTTACAGAATTTACAGCACTGAAATGGCCCATTGGGTCCAACATGTTTATGATGCAACTAGCCTCGTCCCACTGTACTCGATCTCACCCGAACAGCATCACCTTCTGTTCCTTTCTCCCTCATGTACTTATCTAGTTTCTCCATTGCAGAGAAGACTCTAAAGCCACAGAGAATGGACGGTGTAGATTCACCAGGAGGGAGAAAGACTCGAAATACTGGAACTATTTCCACCTGAGTAGCGAAGGTTAAGAGGAGATTTAATTCAGGTTTTTAAAATTAAGCTGGGTTTTTATCAAGTGAATAGGGAAAGACTATTTCCCCTGCTTAAGTGATTTACAATAGTCACTGAGCACAAAACAATTTGTTTTACACTTCACTCTAATGTTGTAGCTCATTCTCTTTCTCTTTCCCTTTAGTTTGGAAACTCTGGCGGTCCGCTTGTCAACTTGGTAAGTTTTCTATATTTTCTCTTGATTTTTTTTTTTCATTACCCTCTCACCCAAGGAATTCGTTTACTGACTGATCAGTTTGCGGTGCAGTGTTGTGCCAGAGACACTGTCAGTGATTTCCCATCTCTCGTCTCCGAATCAGTGGGCTCTAGCTATCTACTGCATTCAATGTGAACTGCAAACCCTTCCTGCCCCACTGCTTTGTGACCTGGAGCTGGGTTATGAAGTAGTTTCAAACAGGAATTTCATGGAGAATTTAGCCAATCAGGCACAGCCCGCCTGTCTCCTTAGGTAGATCAATCCCAACAACCCAATTTCACATTATATGCCTCAAACCTCCCTCGCCATGACCCTCTAATTCCCCACCCCCCCCCCCCCCGTCACCACGTCCCTCTATTTCCACCCCTCTCCGTGTCCCTCATTTCCCGTCCTCGCCGTGTCCCTTGTTCCCCCCCACGCCGTGTCCCTCGTTCCTCCCTCGCCGTGACCCTCATTTCACGTCCTCCCCGTATCCCTCATTCCGCCCTCGCTAGGCCCCTTGCTCCCCCCCCGTCCCTCATTCCCCCCTCTCCGTGTCCCCCGTGCTCCCCTCCCCCTGTCCCCCGTGCTCCCCTCCCCCTGTCCCCCGTGCTCCCCTCCCCCTGTCCCCCGTGCTCCCCTCCCCCTGTCCCCCGTGCTCCCCTCCCCCTGTCCCCCGTGCTCCCCTCCCCCTGTCCCCCGTGCTCCCCTCCCCCTGTCCCCCGTGCTCCCCTCCCCCTGTCCCCCGTGCTCCCCTCCCCCTGTCCCCCGTGCTCCCCTCCCCCTGTCCCCCGTGCTCCCCTCCCCCTGTCCCCCGTGCTCCCCTCCCCCTGTCCCCCGTGCTCCCCTCCCCCTGTCCCCCGTGCTCCCCTCCCCCTGTCCCCCGTGCTCCCCTCCCCCTGTCCCCCGTGCTCCCCTCCCCCTGTCCCCCGTGCTCCCCTCCCCCTGTCCCCCGTGCTCCCCTCCCCCTGTCCCCCGTGCTCCCCTCCCCCTGTCCCCCGTGCTCCCCTCCCCCTGTCCCCCGTGCTCCCCTCCCCCTGTCCCCCGTGCTCCCCTCCCCCTGTCCCCCGTGCTCCCCTCCCCCTGTCCCCCGTGCTCCCCTCCCCCTGTCCCCCGTGCTCCCCTCCCCCTGTCCCCCGTGCTCCCCTCCCCCTGTCCCCCGTGCTCCCCTCCCCCTGTCCCCCGTGCTCCCCTCCCCCTGTCCCCCGTGCTCCCCTCCCCCTGTCCCCCGTGCTCCCCTCCCCCTGTCCCCCGTGCTCCCCTCCCCCTGTCCCCCGTGCTCCCCTCCCCCTGTCCCCCGTGCTCCCCTCCCCCTGTCCCCCGTGCTCCCCTCCCCCTGTCCCCCGTGCTCCCCTCCCCCTGTCCCCCGTGCTCCCCTCCCCCTGTCCCCCGTGCTCCCCTCCCCCTGTCCCCCGTGCTCCCCTCCCCCTGTCCCCCGTGCTCCCCTCCCCCTGTCCCCCGTGCTCCCCTCCCCCTGTCCCCCGTGCTCCCCTCCCCCTGTCCCCCGTGCTCCCCTCCCCCTGTCCCCCGTGCTCCCCTCCCCCTGTCCCCCGTGCTCCCCTCCCCCTGTCCCCCGTGCTCCCCTCCCCCTGTCCCCCGTGCTCCCCTCCCCCTGTCCCCCGTGCTCCCCTCCCCCTGTCCCCCGTGCTCCCCTCCCCCTGTCCCCCGTGCTCCCCTCCCCCTGTCCCCCGTGCTCCCCTCCCCCTGTCCCCCGTGCTCCCCTCCCCCTGTCCCCCGTGCTCCCCTCCCCCTGTCCCCCGTGCTCCCCTCCCCCTGTCCCCCGTGCTCCCCTCCCCCTGTCCCCCGTGCTCCCCTCCCCCTGTCCCCCGTCCTCCCCTCCCCCTGTCCCCCGTCCTCCCCTCCCCCTGTCCCCCGTCCTCCCCTCCCCCTGTCCCCCGTCCTCCCCTCCCCCTGTCCCCCGTCCTCCCCTCCCCCTGTCCCCCGTCCTCCCCTCCCCCTGTCCCCCGTCCTCCCCTCCCCCTGTCCCCCGTCCTCCCCTCCCCCTGTCCCCCGTCCTCCCCTCCCCCTGTCCCCCGTCCTCCCCTCCCCCTGTCCCCCGTCCTCCCCTCCCCCTGTCCCCCGTCCTCCCCTCCCCCTGTCCCCCGTCCTCCCCTCCCCCTGTCCCCCGTCCTCCCCTCCCCCTGTCCCCCGTCCTCCCCTCCCCCTGTCCCCCGTCCTCCCCTCCCCCTGTCCCCCGTCCTCCCCTCCCCCTGTCCCCCGTCCTCCCCTCCCCCTGTCCCCCGTCCTCCCCTCCCCCTGTCCCCCGTGCTCCCCTCCCCCGTCCCCCGTGCTCCCCTCCCCCGTCCCCCGTGCTCCCCTCCCCCGTCCCCCGTGCTCCCCTCCCCCGTCCCCCGTGCTCCCCTCCCCCTGTCCCCCGTGCTCCCCTCCCCCTGTCCCCCGTGCTCCCCTCCCCCTGTCCCCCGTGCTCCCCTCCCCCTGTCCCCCGTGCTCCCCTCCCCCTGTCCCCCGTGCTCCCCTCCCCCTGTCCCCCGTGCTCCCCTCCCCCTGTCCCCCGTGCCCCCCTCCCCCTGTCCCCCCCTCCCCCTGTCCCCCACCGTCCCCCTCCCCCCGTCCCCCCCCTCCCCCCGTCCCCCCCCTCCTCCCGTCCCTCCCCTCCCCCCTCCCACCGTGCCCCGTGCTCCCCCCTCGCCCCGTGCTCACCCCGTGCTCCCTCCCCCCGTCCCCCGTGCTCCCCTCCCCCCGTCCCCCGTGCTCCCCTCCCCCTGTGCCCCGATCTCCCCTGTTCCTGGTTTCCCTCCTTGTTGTGTCCCTCTGGAGTGGTTGTGGGTGGGAGGCGGTGCCCTCCGCAATGGCTGGGGGAGGGAGGCGGTGCCCTCCGCGGTGGGTGTGGGAGGGAGGCGGTGCCCTCCGCGGGGGGTGGTGGTGATAGGTGGTGCCCTCCCCGGGGGAGGCTGGGCCAGTGTGACCAGGCAGGGAATGGACTGTAATCTCACTCCCTCTTCAATCAGCGTTGTTGTGTTAACAGGACGGTGAGGTGATCGGAATTAACACCATGAAGGTGACATCAGGAATCTCGTTTGCTATTCCGTCCGACCGTGTGCGCCAATTCCTCATGCAGGCAGAGCAGAGCAAAAGTGAGTTATGTTGGCACTGTGAGTGCCAGATTCACCTGCTATTGGCAGCTGTGAATAGTCAAAGAAAAAGACTTGCATTTCTATAGCTCCTTTTACCACCTCAGGACCTCCCAAAGCCCTGTACAGCCAATGAGATACTTTTTGAAATGTCGTCACTGTTATAATGCAGGGAAACAAAATTTGAACAGCAAACTCCCGTAATCAGCAATGTGATCATTTTTTTTGATTGATGGATAAATATTGGCCAGGCTCCTCTTCCAATAGTGACCATGGGATCTTTAACATCCACCTGAGAAGGAAAACGAGGGCCTCCGTTTAATGTCTCATTACTCTCATTATTGTTGTATCATACAATTACCAGGGCAGAGGTAAACTAGATGGACCCAGTCTTTTCATGTTCACTAAGTCCTCTGTTTCAATCAATCTCCGTCAATTACTCTACAACAGACCCAGACATGAGGGGAGGAAAACCCCAGTGTGGACAGCTTTTGGAATAGGTCCAAAATCACCTGTTCCTCCCAAGCACATGACACTCACTGCTAGAAACAGAGAAAATAGGAGCAGGACTAGGCCATTCGGCCCTTCGAGCCTGCTGCGCCATTCATTATGATCATGGCTGATCATCCAACTCAGTAACCTGTTCCTGCTTTCTCCCCATACCCTTTGATCCCTTTAGACCCAAGAGCTATATCTAACTCCTTCTTGAAAACATACAATGTTTTGGCCTCAACTGCTTTCTGTGGTAGTGAATTCCACAGGCTGACCACTCTCTGGGTGAAGAAATTTCTCCTCATCTCAGTCCTGAAAGGTTTACCCTGTATCCTTAGGCTATGACCCCTGGTTCTGGACTCCCCCACCATCGGGAACATCCTTCCTGCATCTACCCTGTCAAGTCCTGTTAGAATTTTATAGGTTTTTATGAGATTCCCCCCTCACTCTTCTGAACTCCAGCGAATATAATCCTAACCGACTCAATCTCTCCTCGTACGTCAGTCCCGCCATCCCAGGAATCAGTCTGGTAAACCTTCGCTGCACTCCCTCTAGCAAGAACATCCTTCCTCAGATAAGGAGACCAAAACTGCACACAATATTCCAGGTGTGGCCTCACCAAGGCCCTGTATAATTGCAGCAAGACATCCCTGCTTCTGTACTCGAATCCTCTCACTATGAAGGCCAACATACCATTTGCTTTTTTTACCGCCTGTTGCACCTGCATGTTTACCTTCAGCGACTGGTGTACGAGAACACCCAGGTCTCGCTGCATATTCCCCTCTCTCAGTTCATAGCTGTTCAGATAATAATCTGCCTTCCTGTTTTTGCTACCAAAGTGGATAACCTCACATTTATCCACATTATACTGCATCTGCCATGCATTAGCCCACTCACTCAACTTGTCCAAATCACCCTGAAGCTTCTCTGCATCTCCTCACAACTCACCCTCCCACCCAGTTTTGTGCCATCTGCAAATTTGGAGATATTACATTTAGTTCCCTCATCTAAATCATTAATGTATATTGTGAATAGCTGGGGTCCTAGCACCGATCCCTGTGGTACCTCACTAGTCACTGCCTGCCATTCAGAAACAGACCCATTTATCCCTACTCTTTGCTGTCAGCCAAGCAATTTTCTATCCATTGCAATACACTTCCCCAATCCCATGCGCTTTAATTTTACATGCTAATTTCTTATGTGGGACTTTGTCAAAAGCCTTCTGAAAGTCCAAATAAACCACATCCACTGGCTCCCCCTCATCAACTCTACTCGTTACATCCTCGAAGAATTCTCGTAGATTTGTCAAGCATGATTTCCCTTTTGTAAATCCATGCTAACTCTGCCCAATTCTACCACTGTTCTCTAAGTGCTCTGCTATAAAATCGTTGATAATGGACTCTAGAATTTTCCCCACTACCGACGTCAGGCTGACTGGTCTATAATTCCCTGCTTTCTCTCTACCTCCCTTTTTAAATAGTGGGGTTACATTAGCTACCCTCCAATCTGTAGGAACTGTTCCAGAGTCTATAGAATCTTGGAAGATGACCACCAATGCATCCACTATTTCTAGGGCCACTTCCTTAAGTACTCTGGGATGTAGATTATCAGGCCCTGGGGATTTATCGGCCCTCAATCCCATCAATTTCCCCAACACCATTTCTCTACTAATACTGATTTCTTTCAGTTCCTCTTTCTCACTAAGCCCTGTGTTCCCCAACATTTCTGGTATGATATTTGTGTCCTCCTTTGTGAAGACAGAACCAAAGTATGCATTTAGTTGGTCAGCCATTTCTTTGTTCCCCATAATAATTTCCCCTGTTTCTGACTGGAAGGGATCTACATTTGTCTTCACCAATCTTTTTCTCTTCACATACCTATAGAAACTTTTACAGTCAGTTTTTATGTTCCCTGCAAGCTTGCTCTCGTACTCTATTTTCCCCTTCTTATTTAATCCCTTGGTCCTCCTTTGCTGAATTCTAAACTGCTCCCAATCCTCAGGTCTGTTGTTTTTCCTGACAAATTTATATGCCTCTTCCTTGGATCTAATGCTATCTCTAATTTCCCTTGTAAACCATGGTTTGGCTACCTTTCCCGTTTTACTTTTGCGCCAGACAGGGATAAACAATTGTTGCAGTTCATCCATGCGCTCTTCAAATGTTTGCCATTGCCTATCCACCATCATCCCTTTAAGTAACGTTTCCCAATCTATCATAGCGAACTCGTGCCTCATACCTTTGTAGTTTCATTTATTTATTTTTATTTTTATTTAGAGATACAGCACTGAAACAGGCCCTTTGGCCCACCAAGTCTGTGCCGACCATCAACCACCCATTTATACTAATCCTACATTAATCCCATTACCCTCTCACATCCCCACCTTCCCTCAATTCCCCTACCACCTACCTATACTAGGGGCAATTTATAATGGCCAATTTACCTATCAACCTGCACGTCTTTGCTTGTGGGAGGAAACCGGAGCACCCGGCGAAAACCCACGCGGTCACAGGGAGAACTTGCAGACTCCACACAGGCAGTACCCAGAATTGAACCCGGGTCGCTGGAGCTGTGAGGTTGCGGTGCTAACAACTGCGTCACTGTGCCGCCCCTTTACTTTCCTTTACTAAGATTCAGGACCCTTATCTCAGAATCAACTACGTCAATCTCCATCTTGATGAATTCTATCATATTATGGTCACTCGTCCCCAAGGGGTCTCGCACCACTAGATTGTCAATTATTCCTCTCTCATTACACAATACCCAGTCTAGGATGGCCTGTTCTCTAGTTGGTCCCTCAACGTATTTGTCCAGAAAACCATCCCGTATGCACTACAAGAATTCCTCCTCTACGGTATTGTGACTAATTTGATTTGCCCAATCTATATGCAGATTAAAGTCACCCATAATCACAGATGTTCCTTTATCGCATGCATCTCAAACTGGTCACCCACCATGCCCAAAATTATTGTTACAGTTTGGGAGATGTGCATGCTGAGAGAGATTTGGGGGTTCAGGTTGACAAGACATTAATGGCAGCATCTCAAGTGGATAAAACTATAAAAATAGGCAATGGGTACTGGGTCTTATAGCACGAGTGTAGAATATTAGAGTGGTGATGTAGTGGTGAATCTGTCTAAAACAGCTCTCAGTTGGAAGAATGTGTGCACTGTGGGTTTCACACTCCCGGAAGGATATTGAGACTGTAGGGAGCATACAGCACAGATTCATTGGCATGCTGCTGGAGATGAGGGAATACGAATTGGGAAAAAAAGATTTGGCCAATGTGGGGCTGTTTTCATTTAAACAGAGAAGATTGAGTCGGAGTGAAAACAGAAAATGCTGGAAATACTCAACAGGTCTGGCAGCATCTGTGAAGAGAGAAACAGCATTAACGTTTCAGGTCAATGAGGTTTTATCAGAACTCCCTTTCTGTCCTCTGCCTCCTACACTGTTTCAGTGAAGCTCAACGTAACCTCGAAGACCAACACCTCGTCTTTCAATTAGGAACTTCCAGACTTGACACTGAGTTCAACAATTTCAGATCATAAACACTGCTCCCAATTCTTTTTTTTTTGTTTTTGGACAACAGCTGTTGGTAATGACTCTTTTTCCTATTCGCACCTCTTCTACCTGCATCCTTTGTCTCTTTACTTGTTCCATTATCATTTCCTCTTGCCTTGCACTGTCATCTCTTTGTTATTTTAATCTCTCCTACCCTCCACCCTATCTTAGACCTTCCCTTTTGTTCTTTCCTCCCCATCCCATTTCCCTGCCTTATACTTGCTGAAGACCTGTCACATTTCTAGCATTTCTATTCTGATGTCAGGCAGTATTTGAAGTATTGTGAATTGTGAGAAGGATAGTGATAGATTTCAAGAGGACATAAGCTGGTGGAATGGGTGGACAAGTGGCAGATTAAATTTAATGCAGAGAAGTGTGAAGTGATTCATTTTAGTAGGAAACAAACGAAGGATACAATTCTAAAGGGGGTGCAGGAGCAGAAGAACCTGGGGCCATCTGTGCACAAATCATTGATGGTGCAGGGCAGGTTGAGAAAGCGGTTAATAAAGTATATGGGAACCTGGACTTTATAAATAAAAGAATAGAAACAAGGTTGTTATGATGAATCTTTGTAAAATGTTGGTTTGGCCTCAACTGGAATATTGTGTCCAATTCTGGGTACTGCACTTTAGGAAGAATGTGAAGACTTTAGAGAGGGTGCAGAGTAGGTTTACGAGAATAGTTCCAGGGATGACGAACTTCAGTTAGATGGATAGACTGGAGAGCTGAGGCTCTTCTCCTTCAAGAAGTTTGAGAGGAGATTTGATAGAGGTGTTCAAAATCATGAGGAGTCTGGACAGAGTAGAGAGGAACTGTTCTCATTGGCAGAATGATCCCGAACCAGAGGACACAGATTTAAGGTGATTGGTAAAAGAAGCAAAAGTGACATGGGGAAAAACTTTTTTATGCAGCGAGGGTTTAGGATCTGGAATGCACTGCCTGAGAGTGTGGTGGAGGCAGGTTCACATTTATCTGGAGACAGAATTTGCAGGGCTACTTGGAAAAGGCAGGGGAGTTGGACTAGTTAAGTGGCTCTTCCAGAGAGCTGGCATGGACATACAGCATCCTTCTGTGCTATAACCATTCTATGATTCTATAGGTTATCAACCAGAAACGTTAACTCTCTCCACAGATGCTGCCTGACCTGCTGAATATTTCCAGCATATTCTGTTTTCATTTTAGATTTCCAACATCTGCAGTATTTTGCTTTTAGTTTATGTGCTGATTTGAAAAGAGGTGTTTAACATTAGGAAGGAACGGGATTGAGGGGGCCTGGAGCAAGGGGCCATGTTATGAGGATTAGGACAGAGAGCAGGAGAAACCATTTTACACAGAGGGTTGTGAGGCTGGGGGATACGCTGCTGAAATCTGCATGTTATTCAGACCCTATTGTAGGTTGGCACGTGCTGCTTCATTATGAGAGGGTGTGTTGAGTAGGATTGAACACTGGAGTCAGTGAATAGCCCAATGTTATGACCTTATGATTGATGGAAGATCATTGATGAAGAAGCTGAAGACGGTTGGGCCTAGGACACTACCCTGAGCAACTCCTGCAGTGATGTCCTGGAGCTCAGATGATTGACCTCCAACAACCACAACCATCTTCCTCTGCGCTAGGTATGACTCCAACCAGTGGAGACTTTTCCTCCTGATTCCCATTGACATCAGTTTTACTAGGGCTCCTTGATACCATACTCAGTCAAATGCTGCCTTGATGTGGACATTAACTCTCACCTTACCTCTAGCACTCGGCTTTCTATCCATATCTGGAGAGAGAAATATAACTCAAAAGTGCCAGACCCATTTGGCCTGGTTATTTGTTGACACTTATGTCCAAGGCAGGAGGAGTGCACTGTCCTTTCTAGTTCCACTTCTCCACAGGTCACAACATCTATTTAAATGTTTACCCGGTTACTGATACAGCCAATCATATACTTTTTTTATCCCAGAATAAATACACCAACCAGGTTTCTTTAATAAACCACAAAATTATCAGTTTATTATAAAACAAGACTTAACCAGTAATGAAGTAACTCTCACTCTCTTGGCATTTCTTCACGGACAAAGATTTTGGGAAGGTTGTAGTCATTGGTTGCAGGCCCACTGGTGGGCCTGGGTACAAGTGAAGGTGTAGTCGATGCTGGGGGCAATTGCATCTATCTCTTTTCTCTTTCATGCTGGTTCTTCGCTCAGTCTCAAAGGTGTCTGTAGCCCTCCTGATTGAGCATCTCCAGGCATCACGATCTATGGCCTGTGCTTCCCACTGGCGATGGTCGATGTGGCACACAGAGAGGGGCTTCTTCAGGGAGTCCTTGAAACGTTTGCATGGGGCCCCTCTGTTCCTTTTACTAATGGTCAGCTCTCCATACAACACGATCTTGGGCAGGCGACTGTCGTCCATCTGGGCAACATAACCCGCCCAACGCAGTTGGCTTTGCAGGAGGATGGCCTCAATGCTGGTGATGTTGGCTGTTTCCAGGACTTCAATGTGATGCGGTCCTGTCAGCGGATCTTGAGGATGCTGCGGAGGGAGTGCTGATGGAAGCACTCTAGAAGGCGTACAAGATGGCGGTATAGGACCCATGGCTCGGCACCATACAGAAGGATAGTGAGGACTATGACTTTGTACACTTTGAGTTTGATCTGTGCTCTGAGGCTGTGGTTGCTCCACACTCGTTTGTAGAGTCTGCCGAATGTACTGTTTGCTTTTGAGAGCCTATTGTCCACTTCCTTGTCTATGGTGGCATCAAACGAGATGACGCGCCTCAAATAAGTTAAATTGCTTGACGGCATTCAGCTCAGTTCCCTTGATGACAATGCTTGGTGGTCTATATTCTTTTTGGGGTGCAGGCTGATGCAGGACTTCAGTTTTCTTTAAACTGATTTTTAGTGTGAAGATTTGTGCCGCCTCGGAAAAACGTGTTGTTATACATTGCAGGTCTGACTGTCTGTGGGTCAGGAGAGCACAGTCATCAGCAAAAAGAAGTTCATGGATGAGTTTTTCTTGTGTCTTTGTGTGAGCCTGAGGATGGAAAGGCCTCCCTCAGTCCGGAAGCGTACATAAACTCCCTCTTCCGTTGCCCACTGCAGCATCATGCTGAAAAAGATGGTGAATAAGGTTGGGGCCAGCATACGTCCCTGCTTCACCCCATTGGAGATACGGAAGGGACTCGAGACGTCACTGTTTTTCTTGACTTGTCCGTACTTATTTTCATGAAACTGCTTCACCATGGCCAGGGACCTGGGTGGACATCCAATTTTTTCAAGGATTTTCCAAAGTCCATCTCTGCTCACAGTGTCGAATGCCTGGGTGAGGTCTACGAAAGTGACGACACTTTTCTTGTAATTGTCTGAGTGCAAATACCATGTCTGTGATGCCTCTGTTTGCTCTGAAACCGCACTGGCTCTCTGGGAGGTTTTTTCCCGCAATGGTTGGCACAAGCCTGTTCAGAAGTATTCTAGCCAGGATCTTCCCAGCAATAAAAAGGAGGGTGATCCCACGGTAGGTGGACCAGTCTGATTTTTCTCCTTTGTTTTTGTACAAGGTGATGATAACGGCATCATAAAGATCCCATGGAATCTTGCCCTGTTACCTGCAGGCTCTGAAAAACTCATGGAGCTTGTTGTGTATGGCAGGGCCACCATGCTTCAAGGCTTCAGGTGGAATTCCATTGGCGCCGGGGGCTTCGTTGTTGTTCTTCTGGTTGATGACGGTTACAGTTTCCTCCAGAGTTGGGCTGTCATCTAGTTCTTCTTTGACAGGCTGTTGTTGGATGCGATTGATGGCAGTATCATACACTGTGCACTTGGTGCTGAAGAGAGTTGCAAAGTGCTCCGACCAGCAATCCAGGACTGACTCCTTGTTGGTATGTGAGGTCTTGCCATTGGTGCTCCTCCAGGGGTTTTTGCTTTGATATGCTGGTCCATAGACAGAGTTTAGTGCTTCATAGAAACTTTTTATGTTGCCAGTGTCAGCGTACAGTTGAGGTTTTTCCACAAGTGCCATCCGCCAGTCATTTTGGATGTTCCGCAGTTTACATTGAGGGGAGGCTGTCTTTTTCTCTTGGCTGGCCGGCTGAGCCAGGTGAGCCTGAAAAGCTGACCTTTTTATTTTTAGCAGATCTTGAATATCCTTGTCATTTTCAGAAAACCAGTTCCTATTCTTCTTGATGCTGGGTTCGATGACCTCGTTGGAAGTATCCAGTACTGCAGCCTCGATGTGTTCCCAGAGTTCTTCTGGACTGGAATCAGGATGTTCCAGTCTAGTCTGTAAGGTTGCTTGATATCTATTTCTGAGGTTTGCAGGTTGCTGACTTGAAATTCCTTTGATGGGTTGTCTCTAGGCCTGTTCTTGGGCTTAGGCTTGAAGTGTGTATGGCCGGTGGTCTGTATGACAGTAAGCACTATGCAGGAGGTCCTTTAGGTCACACTGGTGCACCAAGATGTAATCTATCAGGTCCTAGTGTTTAGAGCTGGGATGCATCCATGTGGACTTGAAATGATCTTTTTGTTGAAAGAATGTGTTGGTTATGGACAGCTGCTTTTCTGCACAGAGTTCCAAGAGTAAACATCCGTTTTCATTACAGTTTCCAGCTCCGTGGTTTCTGAGCACTCCCTTCCATGCTAGGCTGTCACGGCCCACTCTGGCATTGAAATCGCTAAGGACGACAGTTTTGTCCTTGGGAGGGGTATTCTGGATGAGTTCACAGAGATCTGTGTAGAACTTGTCTTTGTCAGCTGGGTTAGCCTTCAGGGTTGGAGCATAAACGCAGATGAGAATTACATGCTCTGCTTTTGGAGGGGGAGGTGCAGGGACATGATGCGTTCAGAATGGCCGATTGGCCGGCTTGAAGGTTTAGTGGCGATGGTGAAGAAGACTATGAAGATGACACCGAAGAGGCGTCGTTTACCTTGTGGTCTACCTGACCAATAGAGGGTGTAGCCAACATTGCGTTCTGTCAGGCTGTCTTGCTCCAAAAAGCGGATCTCACTCAGGGCCACTATATCAATGTCCAGTCTGGCTAGCTCATGGGCCACCAGGGCTGAACGTCATTGGGGACGGCTGTTGTCACTAGAGTCGAGCATTGTTCTCACATTCCACCAGGTGAGTTTCAGAATTTTTTCTCCTTGGATTTCCTTCCTGCCTGCACAGTGGTGCTTTCAGGTGGAGTACAGCTTGCGCTGACTGACCCCCACCCTTTAAGCCTGGAGCTCATCAGTCATGGCCCAGTGAACTGGGACGGCAGCAGCAAGGTCTTCAAGCCATAGGTTTGGATTCAGAGTTTCCCTCTCCTAGGTGGGTTGCCAACTAAGGCTTGAAGCGACCCTCCTTCCCTTGCTATTTTATCCATAGCTGGTATACCAACAATCGTAGTCCACGCAACATGGTGTGGTACGCCTTTGGCCCAGAACCTGATGGTCACTTGGAATCCTTCTGCCCTGGCCGTTAACTTCATCAAGAAAGACATCCGCCCAGATGGTGTCATGTTCATCATTTCTCCCCTCGCTACGTTTCGCCCGTCAGCTGAGACGGTGTACCGGGGTGTGGCACTTGGAGCCAGCAGTGAGAGCTGGGTATGTATGGGGTGTTCAGATAGAGGTAGTACCCTTGTATTTTCAGTCAGCTGCATCCAATTTGTAGGACAGACTGGAATCACTGGTCTTCATCTACACTCACACACGCACACTCTCTCTAGAAAAAATACAGAAATTCACTCTGCAGAGGTCAGTTACAAAAAAAAAGAGACCAAAAATTCTTTGGCCAAATACTTGCAAATTCTTGATGAAAAAAGAAGATATGGAAGGAAGTCAGTTGTCCCTTCTTTGGTCTGGCGTCTGGGTATACGGAGATGGGTCACTGGGATTATTTCAGAAGCAGTCCGTTCTGGAGCTGTCGAGAATTATTCTATTAGATTTTCTAGGAGCAACGTGGCATCTAGGATTTTGCGCCAGCACACACTTGAATCACAGGTTTATTTTAGCTCCTGTGGAGCGAAACGGCACCAGAGATTTTTTTTTATTCACACTGGATGTTGGCGATTTCTTCTTCAGAAGGGTAGAGAAGGAGGGGAGATGAGTGGTTTTCCTTGGCAGGAAAACACCAACTGTCTTCAAACAGTTCACACCACAACTAAAACTGAAAACAATGTTCAAACCCCAGAGAGTCGACCTCCTGACCGCCGTAAACCTTGACACGTGGCTTCTCTGTAACCGTTTATTTCTCCGGAAATCCAAGGGTTCTGCTGTTTTCTGAGCCCAAATCACAGGTGGCTTTCAAACAACATCTTGTCCTGTTGGTGAACTTGTCAACAAAACACATCCATGAAATCTTTTCAGTTTTAACACAAGTTCTCAAGAAAAATTATTAAAAATAATGGAACACTTTATTAACAGTTGGGAAATGTGAGTGCAAAGATTCAATGACAGTGTGTGACCCACTGTCCCAGAGTGTGAGAGGACAGTACATGACCCACTGTCCCAGAGTGTGAGAGGACAGTGCGTGACCCACTGTCCCAGAGTGTGAGAGGATAGTGCGTGACCCACTGTCCCAGAGTGTGAGAGGACAGTGCGTGACCCACTGTCCCAGAGTGTGAGAGGATAGTGCGTGACCCACTGTCCCAGAGTGTGAGAGGACAGTGCGTGACCCACTGTCCCAGAGTGTGAGAGGACAGTGCGTGACCCACTGTCCCAGAGTGTGAGAGGACAGTGCGTGACCCACTGTCCCAGAGTGTGAGAGGACAGTGCGTGACCCACTGTCCCAGAGTGTGAGAGGACAGTGCGTGACCCACTGTCCCAGAGTGAGAGAGGACAGTGCGTGACCCACTGTCCCAGAGTGTGAGAGGACAGTGCGTGACCCACTGTCCCAGAGTGTGAGAGGACAGTGCGTGACCCACTGTCCCAGAGTGTGAGAGGACAGTGCGTGACCCACTGTCCCAGAGTGTGAGAGGACAGTGCGTGACCCACTGTCCCAGAGTGTGAGAGGACAGTGCGTGACCCACTGTCCCAGAGTGTGAGAGGACAGTGCGTGACCCACTGTCCCAGAGTGTGAGAGGACAGTGCGTGACCCACTGTCCCAGAGTGTGAGAGGACAGTGCGTGACCCACTGTCCCAGAGTGTGAGAGGACAGTGCGTGACCCACTGTCCCAGAGTGTGAGAGGACAGTGCGTGACCCACTGGTGATTAGAGGTCCAGAAGAATGAACTCAGGTGATGGAGTGAGAGTCTGTGATTGGACAGTTGTGGCTCACTGACACAGCCCGGTGCCTCTTCTCTGTTCTTATAGCTTATTATTAGTTTACTATTTCTAATAGTTTATTTGATTATTTGCAGAATCCTGGTTTGGGTCTGACACAAAACATCGTTACATTGGAGTTCTGATGCTCACCCTCACCCCTCAGTAAGTTCCCAGTAGACATGCATCTGTCAAAGAGTCTCATAAAACCTCATCTCTCAGTCTCAGACAGACCCTCCTCACTCCCTCAATGTCTCAGACCCTCCTCACTCCCTCAGTGTCTGACAGACCCTCCTCACTCCCTCAATGTCTGACAGACCCTCCTCACTCTCTGTGTCTGACAGACCCTCCTCACTCTCTCAATGTCTGACAGACCCTCCTCACTCTCTGTGTCTGACAGACCCTCCTCACTCTTTGTGTCTGACAGACCCACCTCATTCCCTCAGTGACTGACACACCCTCCTCACTCCCTCAGTGTCTGACAGATCCTCCTCATTCCCTCAGTGACTGATACACCCTCCTCATTCCCTCAGTGTCTGACAGACCCTTCTCGTTCCCTCAGTGTCTGACAGACCCTCCTCATTCCCTCAGTGACTGATACACCCTCCTCATTCCCTCAGTGTCTGACAGACCCTTCTCGTTCCCTCAGTGTCTGACAGACCCTCCTCACTCCCTCAGTGACTGGCAGACCCGCCTAGCTCCATGTCTGACAGACACTCCTCATTCCCTCAGCGTCTGACAGACCCTCCTCAATCCCTCAGCGTCTGACAGACCCTCCTCATTCCGTCAGCGTCTGACAGACCCTCCTCATTCCCTCTGTGTCTGACAGACCCTCCTCATTCCCTCAGTGTCTGACAGACCCTCCGCACTCTTTCAGTGTCTGACAGACCCACCTCATTCCCTCAGTGACTGACACATCCTCCTCACTCCCTCAGTGTCTGACAGACCCTCCTCACTCCCTCAGTGTCTGACAGACCCTCCTCACTCCCTCGGTGTCTGACAGACCTTCCTCACTCCCTCAGCGTCTGACAGACCCTCCTCATTCCCTCAGCGTCTGACAGACCCTCCTCATTCCCTCAGCGTCTGACAGACCCTCCTCATTCCCTCAGCGTCTGACAGACCCTCCTCATTCCCTCAGCGTCTGACAGACCCGCCTCACTCTCTGTGTCTGACAGACCCGCCTCTCTCTCTCTCAGCATCTGACAGACCCTCCTCATTCCCTCAGCGTCTGACAGACCCTCCTCATTCCCTCAGCGTCTGACAGACCCTCCTCATTCCGTCAGCGTCTGACAGACCCTCCTCATTCCCTCAGTGTCTGACAGACCCTCCTCATTCCCTCAGTGTCTGACAGACTCTCCGCACTCTTTCAGTGTCTGACAGACCCACCTCATTCCCTCAGTGACTGACACATCCTCCTCACTCCCTCAGTGTCTGACAGACCCTTCTCATTCCCTCAGTGTCTGACAGAATCTCCTCACTCCCTCAGTGACTGGCAGACCCGCCTAGCTCTCGCATGTCTGACAGACCCTCCTCATTCCCTCAGTGTCTGACAGACCCTCCTCATTCCCTCACTGTCTGACAGACCCTCCTCATTCCCTCAGTGTCTAACAGACCTTCTTCATTCCCTCAGTGTCTGTCAGACCCTCCTCACACTCTGTGTCTGTCAGACCCTCCTCACACTCTGTGTCTGTCAGACCCTCCTCACACTCTGTGTCTGTCAGACCCTCCTCACACTCTGTGTCTGTCAGACCCTCCTCACACTCTGTGTCTGACAGACCCTCCTCACACTCTGTGTCTGACAGACCCTCCTCACACTCTGTGTCTGACAGACCCTCCTCACACTCTGTGTCTGACAGACCCTCCTCACACTCTGTGTCTGACAGACCCTCCTCACACTCTGTGTCTGACAGACCCTCCTCACACTCTGTGTCTGACAGACCCTCCTCACACTCTGTGTCTGACAGACCCTCCTCACACTCTGTGTCTGACAGACCCTCCTCACACTCTGTGTCTGACAGACCCTCCTCACACTCTGTGTCTGACAGACCCTCCTCACACTCTGTGTCTGACAGACCCTCCTCACACTCTGTGTCTGACAGACCCTCCTCACACTCTGTGTCTGACAGACCCTCCTCACACTCTGTGTCTGACAGACCCTCCTCACACTCTGTGTCTGACAGACCCTCCTCACACTCTGTGTCTGACAGACCCTCCTCACACTCTGTGTCTGACAGACCCTCCTCACACTCTGTGTCTGACAGACCCTCCTCACACTCTGTGTCTGACAGACCCTCCTCACACTCTGTGTCTGACAGACCCTCCTCACACTCTGTGTCTGACAGACCCTCCTCACACTCTGTGTCTGACAGACCCTCCTCACACTCTGTGTCTGACAGACCCTCCTCACACTCTGTGTCTGACAGACCCTCCTCACACTCTGTGTCTGACAGACCCTCCTCACACTCTGTGTCTGACAGACCCTCCTCACACTCTGTGTCTGACAGACCCTCCTCACACTCTGTGTCTGACAGACCCTCCTCACACTCTGTGTCTGACAGACCCTCCTCACACTCTGTGTCTGACAGACCCTCCTCACACTCTGTGTCTGACAGACCCTCCTCACACTCTGTGTCTGACAGACCCTCCTCACACTCTGTGTCTGACAGACCCTCCTCACACTCTGTGTCTGACAGACCCTCCTCACACTCTGTGTCTGACAGACCCTCCTCACACTCTGTGTCTGACAGACCCTCCTCACACTCTGTGTCTGACAGACCCTCCTCACACTCTGTGTCTGACAGACCCTCCTCACACTCTGTGTCTGACAGACCCTCCTCACACTCTGTGTCTGACAGACCCTCCTCACACTCTGTGTCTGACAGACCCTCCTCACACTCTGTGTCTGACAGACCCTCCTCACACTCTGTGTCTGACAGACCCTCCTCACTCTCTGTGTCTGACAGACCCTCCTCACTCTCTGTGTCTGACACACCTGCCTCTCTCTCTCTCAGCGTCTGACAGACCCTCCTCATTCCGTCAGCGTCTGACAGACCCTCCTCATTCCCTCAGCGTCTGACAGACCCTCCTCATTCCCTCAGCGTCTGACAGACCCTCCTCATTCCCTCTGTGTCTGACAGACCCTCCGCACTCTTTCAGTGTCTGACAGACCCACCTCATTCCCTCAGTGACTGACACATCCTCCTCACTCCCTCAGTGTCTGACAGACCCTTCTCATTCCCTCAGTGTCTGACAGAATCTCCTCACTCCCTCAGTGACTGGCAGACCCGCCTAGCTCTCGCATGTCTGGCAGACCCTCCTCATTCCCTCAGTGTCTGGCAGACCCTCCTCATTCCCTCAGTGTCTGACAGACCCTCCTCATTCCCTCAGTGTCTAACAGACCTTCATTCCCTCAGTGTCTGTCAGACCCTCCTCACACTCTGTGTCTGACAGACCCTCCTCACTCTCTGTGTCTGACACACCCTCCTCACCCCCTCAGTGTCTGACAGACCCTCCTCACTCCCTCTTTGCCCCTGTGTAATGGAAATGGGATGAAGGGGTTCAGTATTTCCTGAGCTACTAGCACCTCTGCTGAAAAATTCTAAAATCCGTATGTAATAGTTATTGCCATTTTCTGTATTTAGGATGCTGAGCTGTTGTAAGCGTAATTATGGTCATGGGGCTGTTGGGGTAATTATGGTCATGGGGCTGTTGGGGTAAATATGGTCATGGGGCTGTTGGGGTAATTATGGTCATGGGGCTGTTGGGGTAAATATGGTCATGGGGCTGTTGGGGTAATTATGGTCAGGGGGCTGTTGGGGTAATTATGGTCAGGGGGCTGTTGGGGTAATTATGGTCATGGGGCTGTTGGGGTAATTATGGTCATGGGGCTGTTGGGGTAATTATGGTCATGGGGCTGTTGGGGTAATTATGGTCATGGGGCTGTTGGGGTAATTATGGTCTGGAGGCTGTTGGGGTAATTATGGTCATGGGGCTGTTGGGGTAATTATGGTCAGGGGGCTGTTGGAGTAAATATGGTCATGGGGCTGTTGGGGTAATTATGGTCAGGGGGCTGTTGGAGTAAATATGGTCATGGGGCTGTTGGGGTAATTATGGTCAGGGGGCTGTTGGAGTAATTATGGTCAGGGGGCTGGGGGTAATTATGGTCTGGAGGCTGTTGGGGTAATTATGGTCATGGGGCTGTTGGAGTAAATATGCTCAGGGGGCTGTTGGGGTAATTATAGTCTGGAGGCTGTTGGGGTAATTATAGTCTGGAGGCTGTTGGGGTAATTATAGTCTGGAGGCTGTTGGGGTAATTATGGTCAGGGGGGTGTTGGGGTAATTATGATCAGGGGGCTGTTGGGGTAATTATGGTCTGGAGGCTGTTGGGGTAATTATGGTCAGGGGGGTGTTGGGGTAATTATGGTCATGGAGCTGTTGGGGTAATTATGGTCAGGGGGCTGTTGGGGTAATTATGGTCATGGGGCTGTTGGGGTAATTATGGTCGGGGCTGTTGGGGTAATTATGGTCAGGGGGCTGTTGGGGTAATTATGGTCATGGGGCTGTTGGGGTAATTATGGTCGGGGGTGTTGGGGTAATTATGGTCAGGGGGCTGTTGGGGTAATTATGGTCAGGGGGCTGTTGGGGTAATTATGGTCAGGGGGCTGTTGGGGTAATTATGGTCAGGGGGCTGTTGGGGTAATTATGGTCAGGGGGCTGTTGGGGTAATTATGGTCAGGGGGCTGTTGGGGTAATTATGGTCAGGGGGCTGTTGGGGTAATTATGGTCAGGGGGCTGTTGGGGTAATTATGGTCAGGGGGCTGTTGGGGTAATTATGCTCAGGGGGCTGTTGGGGTAATTATGGTCAGGGGGCTGTTGGGGTAATTATGGTCAGGGGGCTGTTGGGGTAATTATGGTCAGGGGGGTGTTGGGGTAATTATGGTCAGGGGGCTGTTGGGGTAATTATGGTCAGGGGGCTGTTGGGGTAATTATGGTCTGGAGGCTGTTGGGGTAATTATGGTCAGGGGGCTGTTGGGGTAATTATGGTCTGGAGGCTGTTGGGGTAATTATGGTCTGGAGGCTGTTGGGGTAATTATGGTCAGGGGGCTGTTGGGGTAATTATGGTCTGGAGGCTGTTGGGGTAATTATGGTCTGGAGGCTGTTGGGGTAATTATGGTCAGGGGGGTGTTGGGGTAATTATGGTCATGGAGCTGTTGGGGTAATTATGGTCAGGGGGGTGTTGGGGTAATTATGGTCATGGAGCTGTTGGGGTAATTATGGTCAGGGGGCTGTTGGGGTAATTATGGTCTGGAGGCTGTTGGGGTAATTATGGTCAGGGGGCTGTTGGGGTAATTATGGTCATGGGGCTGTTGGGGTAATTATGGTCGGGGGTGTTGGGGTAATTATGGTCATGGGGCTGTTGGGGTAATTATGGTCAGGGGGCTGTTGGGGTAATTATGGTCAGGGGCTGTTGGGGTAATTATGGTCAGGGGGCTGTTGGAGTAATTATGGTCATGGGGCTGTTGGGGTAATTATGGTCATGGGGCTGTTGGGGTAATTATGGTCATGGGGCTGTTGGGGTAATTATGGTCCGGGGGCTGTTGGGGTAATTATGGTCAGGGGGCTGTTGGGGTAAATATGGTCATGGGGCTGTTGGGGTAATTATGGTCATGGGCTGTTGGGGTAATTATGGTCATGGGGCTGTTGGGGTAATTATGGTCATGGGGCTGTTGGGGTAATTATGGTCATGGGGCTGTTGGGGTAATTATGGTCATGGGGCTGTTGGGGTAATTATGGTCAGGGGGCTGTTGGAGTAATTATGGTCTGGAGGCTGTTGGGGTAATTATGCTCATGGGGCTGTTGGGGTAATTATGCTCATGGGGCTGTTGAGGTAATTATGGTCATGGGGCTGTGGGGGTAATTATGGTCATGGGGCTGTTGAGGTAATTATGGTCATGGGGCTGTGGGGGTAATTATGGTCAGGGGGCTGTTTGGGTAATTATGGTCAGGAGGCTGTTGGGGTAATTATGGTCATGGGGCTGTTGGGGTAATTATGCTCATGGGGCTGTTGAGGTAATTATGGTCATGGGGCTGTGGGGGTAATTATGGTCATGGGGCTGTTGAGGTAATTATGGTCATGGGGCTGTTGAGGTAATTATGGTCATGGGGCTGTGGGGGTAATTATGGTCAGGGGGCTGTTTGGGTAATTATGGTCAGGAGGCTGTTGGGGTAATTATGGTCATGGGGCTGTTGGGGTAATTATGGTCTGGAGGCTGTTGGGGTAATTATGGTCTGGAGGCTGTTGGGGTAATTATGGTCAGGGGCTGTTGGGGTAATTATAGTCTGGAGGCTGTTGGGGTAATTATGGTCATGGGGCTGTTGGGGTAATTATGGTCATGGGGCTGTTGGGGTAATTATGGTCAGGGGCTGTTGGGGTAATTATAGTCTGGAGGCTGTTGGGGTAATTATGGTCATGGGGCTGTTGGGGTAATTATGGTCATGGGGCTGTTGGGGTAATTATGGTCTGGAGGCTGTTGGGGTAATTATGGTCAGGGGGCTGTTGGAGTAAATATGGTCGGGGGCTGTTGGGGTAATTATGGTCAGGGGGCTGTTGGGGTAATTATGGTCAGGGGGCTGTTGGGGTAATTATGGTCAGGGGGCTGTTGGGGTAATTATGGTCAGGGGGCTGTTGGGGTAATTATGGTCAGGGGGCTGTTGGGGTAATTATGGCCAGGGGGCTGTTGGGGTAATTATGGTCAGGGGGCTGTTGGAGTAAATATGGTCGGGGGCTGTTGGGGTAATTATGGTCAGGGGGCTGTTGGGGTAATTATGGTCAGGGGGCTGTTGGGGTAATTATGGTCAGGGGGCTGTTGGAGTAATTATGGTCAGGGGGCTGTTGGAGTAAATATGGTCTGGAGGCTGTTGGGGTAAATATGGTCTGGAGGCTGTTGGGGTAAATATGGTCTGGAGGCTGTTGGAGTAAATATGGTCTGGAGGCTGTTGGGGTAAATATGGTCAGGAGGATGTTGGGGTAAATATGGTCAGGAGGATGTGGGGGTAAATATGGTGGGGGCTGTTTGGTAATTATGGTCGGACGCTGTTGGGGTAATTATGGTCTGGAGGCTGTTGGGGTAATTATGGTCTGGAGGCTGTTGGGGTAAATATGGTGTGGAGGTGGAGTAAATATGGTGTGGAGGCTGTGGGGGTAAATATGGTGGGGGCTGTTGGGGTAATTATGGTCTGGGGGCTCTTGGGTAAATATGGTGGGGGCTGTTGGGGTAATTATGGTGTGGAGGCGGAGTAAATATGGTGTGGAGGCTGTGGGGGTAAATATGGTGGGGGCTGTTGGGGTAATTATGGTCAGGGGGCTCTTGGGTAATTATGGTGGGGGCTGTTGGGGTAATTATGGTCTGGAGGCTGTTGGGGTAAATATGGTCTGGGGGCTCTTGGGGTAAATATGGTCTGGAGGCTGTTGGGGTAATTATGGTCAGGGGGCTGTTGGGGTAATTATGGTCTGGAGGCTGTTGGGGTAATTATGGTCAGGGGGCTGCTTGGGTAATTATGGTCAGCGTGCTGTTGGGGTAATTATGGACCGGGGGCTGTTGGGGTAATTATGGTCAGGGGGCTGCTGGGATAATTATGGTCAGGGAGCTGCTGGGGTAATTATGGTCAGGGGGCTGCTGGGGTAATTATGGTCAGGGGGCTGCTGGGGTAATTTTGGTCAGGGGACTGTTGGGTAATTACGGTCAGGGGACTGTTGGGTAATTACGGTCAGGGGACTGTTGGGTAATTACGGTCAGGGGACTGTTGGGTAATTACGGTCAGGGGACTGTTGGGTAATTACGGTCAGGGGGCTGCTGGGGAAATTACGGTCAGGGGTCTGCTGGGGTAATTTTGGTCGGGGACTTGGGTAATTATGGTCAGGGGGCTGCTGGGGTAATTTTGGTCGGGGGACTTGGGTAATTTTGGTCAGGGGACTGTTGGGTAATTATGGTCATGGGGCTGTTGGGGTAAATATGGTCTGGAGGCTGTTGGGGTAATTATGGTCAGGGGGCTGTTGGGGTAATTATGGACCGGGGGCTGTTGGGATAATTATGGTCATGGGGCTGTTGGGGTAATTATGGTCATGGGTCTGTTGGGGTAAATATGGTCTGGAGGCTGTTGGGGTAATTATGGTCAGGGGGCTGCTGGGGTAATTATGGTCAGGGGGCTGCTGGGGTAATTATGGACCGGGGGCTGTTGGGGTAATTATGGTCAGGGGGCTGCTGGGGTAATTATGGTCAGGGGGCTGCTGGGAAATTATGGTCAGGGTGCTGTTGGGGTAATTATGGACCGGGGGCTGTTGGGGTAATTATGGTCAAGGGGCTGCTGGGGTAATTATGGTCAGGGGGCTGCTGGTGAATTATGGTCAGGGTGCTGTTGGGGTAATTATGGACCGGGGGCTGTTGGGGTAATTATGGTCAAGGGGCTGCTGGGGTAATTATGGTCAGGGGGCTGCTGGGGAATTATGGTCAGGGTGCTGTTGGGGTAATTATGGTCAGGGGGCTGCTGGGGAATTATGGTCATGGGGCTGTTGGGGTAATTATGGTCATGGGGCTGTTGGGGTAATTATGGTCATGGGGCTACTGGGGTAATTATGTTCATGGGGCTGTTGGGTAATTATGGTCAGGGTGCTGTTGGGGTAATTATGGTCAGGGGGCTGTTGGGCTAATTATGGTGGGGCTGTTGTAATTATGGTCATGGGGCTGTTGGGGTAATTATGGTCTGGAGGCTGTTGGGGTATTTATGGTCTGGAGGCTGTTGGGGTAATTATGGTCAGGGGCTGTTGGGGTAATTATGGTCATGGGGCTGTTGGGGTAATTATAGTCTGGAGGCTGTTGGGGTAATTATGGTCATGGGGCTGTTGGGGTAATTATGGTCATGGGGCTGTTGGGGTAATTATGGTCTGGAGGCTGTTGGGGTAATTATGGTCAGGGGGCTGTTGGAGTAAATATGGTCGGGGGCTGTTGGGGTAATTATGGTCAGGGGGCTGTTGGGGTAATTATGGTCAGGGGGCTGTTGGGGTAATTATGGTCAGGGGGCTGTTGGGGTAATTATGGTCAGGGGGCTGTTGGGGTAATTATGGTCAGGGGGCTGTTGGGGTAATTATGGTCAGGGGGCTGTTGGGGTAATTATGGTCAGGGGGCTGTTGGGGTAATTATGGTCAGGGGGCTGTTGGGGTAATTATGGCCAGGGGGCTGTTGGGGTAATTATGGTCAGGGGGCTGTTGGGGTAATTATGGTCAGGGGGCTGTTGGAGTAAATATGGTCGGGGGCTGTTGGGGTAATTATGGTCAGGGGGCTGTTGGGGTAATTATGGTCAGGGGGCTGTTGGGGTAATTATGGTCAGGGGGCTGTTGGGGTAATTATAGTCAGGGGGCTGTTGGAGTAAATATGGTCGGGGGCTGTTGGGGTAATTATGGTCAGGGGGCTGTTGGAGTAAATATGGTCTGGAGGCTGTTGGGGTAAATATGGTCTGGAGGCTGTTGGGGTAAATATGGTCTGGAGGCTGTTGGAGTAAATATTGTCTGGAGGCTGTTTGGGTAAATATGGTCAGGAGGATGTTGGGGTAAATATGGTCAGGAGGATGTGGGGGTAAATATGGTGGGGGCTGTTTGGTAATTATGGTCGGACGCTGTTGGGGTAATTATGGTCTGGAGGCTGTTGGGGTAATTATGGTCTGGAGGCTGTTGGGGTAAATATGGTGTGGAGGCGGAGTAAATATGGTGTGGAGGCTGTGGGGGTAAATATGGTGGGGGCTGTTGGGGTAATTATGGTCTGGGGGCTCTTGGGTAATTATGGTGGGGGCTGTTGGGGTAATTATGGTCTGGAGGCTGTTGGGGTAAATATGGTCTGGGGGCTCTTGGGGTAAATATGGTCTGGAGGCTGTTGGGGTAATTATGGTCAGGGGGCTGTTGGGGTAATTATGGTCTGGAGGCTGTTGGGGTAATTATGGTCAGGGGGCTGCTTGGGTAATTATGGTCAGCGTGCTGTTGGGGTAATTATGGACCGGGGGCTGTTGGGGTAAATATGGTCTGGGGGCTCTTGGGGTAAATATGGTCTGGAGGCTGTTGGG